>NW_024712079.1:0-19232 GCF_018991925.1 Homarus americanus | reverse complement strand
TCACCCCTACACCTTGCCTCTGTACTACACCTTCTCATCCCCACCCCTACACCTCACCAACTTTCACCTTCATCATCCACCACCACACCTTGCCTCAGCCAGCACCACACCTTCCTCTTCCACCCCTACACCTTGCCTCACCCAGCACTACACCTATCTCATACACCACCACACCTTTCCTCACCCAGCACTACACCTTCCTCATCCACCCCTACACCTTGCCTCACCCAGCACTACACCTATCTCATACACCACCACACCTTTCCTCACCCAGCACTACACCTCAGCCCTCATAACACTAGTACACTGTGTAGGCGTATGAGAGGATCACTTCCTATACAAGAGCCCAGTGTAAATTTATCTAAGCAATCAAACTTTCTTTCTCATCCTGTGTTCATTATAAGTTTTGTATGCATATTAAGAGCTTGAATCCTTATATTTTCAAGATCTATCTTAAACATGAAGCTTACTTAACAGCTTGTGGTTATACCCAGGCAGAATTTCAAGAGAATAGCTGTATATAAGCACTTAGTGTCTCCGGGGTGGTTAGAATATGTTTTTCATACTGGAAAAATATGCAGCTTTCAGGGCCTTACCATTTTTATTATGAGTAGCAATAAACATTACATGTGGTGTTTGCAGTCAAATGGGTTTAAGTCCTAATAGGCCCGAGTCTAACCTAACCACAGTGCTAGTATACAGGTTAAGTTGAGCTAGGTTATGTTGGCATTAATTAGAACTTAGGACCCAGGCGACCAGTGGATGTTGATGCGCTAACCTCCAAGATTTTTTTAATAATCAGGCGTCCCTCAGTTCAACCTTCTATTAAATATTAGTGTTTACATGTGGAATTATTTAATACAGTTTGACAGTTTCTTTATCGGCAACAAGAGTAGTGAATAAAATATACGAGAAACGAAAAACAAAATAAAGTAGAAGAAAAATAGATAAAAGGAAAATATAATTCCATTCCATCACAATCACGGCCCCTCTCTCCCATTCACCTCTTCCATATTGACTACTAAAGGTATCATCATGACTCATAACACTAACACACACACACACACACACATACACACACACATGATCCAGATCTGTCCCTCATTTTTGCAGACTCTTGCCTCTATCCGCAGCTCCATTAGTCCCTCCTCCACCATCACAAGGGGAAGTGTTGCCCAATATTACCCGCGAGGAAGGAAGGAACCAGAGAGAGATTTTCTCCTGGGGTACAGGATGAATTTTTAGTCTTTTTCAAGTTTTACGGAAGAGAGAGGATTCCCCCCTCTCTCTCTCTCTCTCTCTCTCTCTCTCTCTCAAAAGTTACTGGGAGACTGTATAATCCTAACTGCTATCAGAAGACTTCTTAGAGAGTATAAGGCTGATGGTAAGGTTGATTATTATAGATAATGGACTGGTAGAAGACTCGGCGCAGACTGTAGTGTACAGTAAACAATTTATTCTCCATAAGTAAGATTTATGTTAAAGCCCCTGTGTGCTGAATAAACTTGAAGAGCATTTGTGTCCTAGTTATAGATTACCTGTAAAAACATGAGTCGCCTTGTGTCGTGTCGTGTCGTGTCGTGTCGTGTCGTGTCAGCCTGCTTGTGGTATGGCTAGATTTTTTACCGGTAATTAATTTTTTTGGAGTGAATATGATCTTTATTCTAATATTTTACCAATTTTCATAAACATTATTTGCTTGATTTTTTACCTGGTCGAGTTCGAGATGCAATGGGTAGCTGGATGATAATTACTAAGATACATTCAACAACAAAACTAAATTACTCTGTACTGTAGGTTCTTTGTTGACGTGGCCACAGGTGTGTACTCTGCCAGCGACCAACACAACTTATGATAAGTATTCTTCCTCACTCTTGTAATGCATAGTGTTACCGCCACAATAAGATAAACTAGAAGAGACAGAGAAAGAGAGGTATAGCCACAGTAAGATAAACTAGACGAGAGAGAGAGAGAGAGAGGGTGAGAGGAGAGACATAGTGTTGACAACGAATTTGCTGAGGTGTTTAAATGAGCGACGGCCACGCAGCTGTATGACTGCCTGAGGGATAGTCTATCGCCTCCTACCGTAGAGACAACATCTTTCGTTCGACCAACATATACCAAGAGGATATTATATTTGTTCTCGTTGGTCAAACCCTAGACCCCAAAACGTGAGTGTGAACTATTAAATCCTCTAAAAAACTCTAAATAACTTTAATAAGTATATTTATGTACTGTATATTGATCATATTATACAAACTGTGTCCTGATGTATCAACAGTTGTAACTTGTGAGTTATGTTTAAGAGGTTAATAGGTTATGTGCTGTATATTGATCGTACTATTCATACTGTGTGTCCTGATATACCAGCATTTGTTATACAGTATATGAATTGTTCTTTAACAGGTTTTGACCGAATTATACTCATCGCGTCAACGACAAAGGTCTTATTATCCAGCAGGAACCAATAACGCTCTCATGAGCGTTAACACAGAGTGTCATCTACATTTCAAACAGAAAATGTTTTATACTAAAATTTCCTGGACAGTGCGCGCTTAACTAGAAATTGAAAACAAGAAATTTGCATTATACAAACGCGAAAAAAACATTCCCTTTAAAACTTTAATTTTTTATTGTTTACACAAGCCAGATACATGTTTATTGAACGATATGATCCGGGAATACAATATGTTTTTATGAGAATACTGGTGTTATCATGTGGAGAGAGAGAGAGAGAGTCGTCACAGATCAGAGGGTGGAAGGGAGAAGTGAGGAAAGAGAAACCATGGCAACAAAAATGAAGAAATTATTAACAAATGATAATAAGAGTTTCGAGAATCAAGAAGTATAAACGTGTTGATGAAAGGACAGCGTGATATTAAGTCAAAATGTATTAAAATATTACATTAACCATTAAGTAGTGAAATGTAATGGACTTTAGTAGTGTCTATTAGCAGTTGTCTGTTTCTTCGTTGTTTGTAAAGCGATGAGAGAGGAAAAAGCTGCTTTATATTCAGGCATGTTTCTTATTACTATAGAGTTTGTTGTGTGGGAAATATTCTCACAAAAATTGACGCTGTTAGTATACAAGAATTGTAAACATATTACTCGCAAAGTTTGTCCATAAGTAAATCTATAACATAAGCCATGCAGACCTCCATTAAAGTTTATGTCCGGGTTACAATGCATCTCCCCTGAGAAAATTATTGTCTTAGTTTTATCCCAGAGGTTTTAAACACCTTTATCTAAGAGCCATTCCACGTTCAACAATGTTTTAATTCAGGAATATATTTCACGACTGTGTAAACTTCCTTGTTAACTCATTTACAAAGGCATTGTGAACACTGGGTGACTGCCTCCACTGAGTGACTGTCTACACTGAGTGAACACTGGGTGACTGCCTCCACTGAGTGAACACTGGGTGACTGTCTACACTGAGTGACTGTCTACACTGAGTGAACACTGGGTGACTCCCTCCACTAAGTGACTGTCTACACTGAGTGAACACTGGGTGACTGCCTCCACTGAGTGACTGTCTACACTGAGTGAACACTGGGTGACTGCCTCCACTGAGTGAACACTGGGTGACTGTCTACACTGAGTGACTGTCTACACTGAGTGAACATTGGGTGACTGCCTCCACTGAGTGACTGTCTACACTGAGTGACTGTCTGCCTGGTAGACATTGGGTGACTACCTCCACTAGTGACTATGCACTGAGTGAACACTGGGTGACTGCCTCCCACTGAGTGGCTGTCACACACTGAGTGAACACTGGTGACTGCCTCCGCTGGGTGGGCTGTGCTGCTTTGGTGAACCTGGGTGACTACCCCTCCCGCGAGTGAACACTCGGTGACTGCCTCCACTGAGTGAACACTGGGTGACTGTCTCCACTGAAAAATAAAACAATTTTAGACAACACAGAACTCAAGCGAACCGAATCTGTGTATGTTAGTTTTGTTTCGAGTATGTGGATATGAACGCGGCTGTGTGTGTGTTTGCAATATGTATGTGTTGGCCTGAGAACCGTCCAGCGTTTGTTTGACTTGACAAAGGCACAAATAAATCACGAGAATGAAAGATGTTACTGGTAGATCATTCGTGTACTTCGTCTTCTGGTACATAGGTGAGAAACACACACACACACACACACACACCATTACTAGGAGTCCACCAGACATTCTTCGTTCTTCTGCACCACTACCACCACACACTGTGAGAGACGCCATTACACCAATTCCAACTTTTCTGTCCCTATATCTATCTATCTCCCTTTTATACTTTTCTCTCCCTCTCTCTTATCTCTCGCTTCCTACTACTCACCACATGAGGGCGGCACCAGGTGTGAGATTGCATCATTTGCTACAGGTAACCTTTTCCCCTCCAGTTAAGAACCAATTTCATCGTCAACTTGAGGAAGACCACCTCACTCCTGCGGTGACCCGTCTAACACACGATTTGATGGTCGTACTACAGCACCGATTCTGGGAGTGTCTACACACACACACACACACACACGCGCGCGCGCGAGAGAGAGAGAGAGAGAGAGAGAGAACAATAGCTTTCTTTGTTTTCGAGGAGTCAAATTGGTTTGTCGATTAGGGACGATCATGTAGATAATCATGTAAATTAATATTTGAATGTGATCATACCTAACCTAACCTAGCCTAACCTAACCTAAGTACCATTTGGTTATGATAGTAAACGACGCGTTATTTGTAAAGTGAGCAACTGGCTCCAGGTAAAGTGTGTTAAAGGCTACCGCACCTGACGTAATCATGTCTGAGCTGATGATGTTAGATCGGCCGAGCATTTTACTTTGTTTCCAATTATCGTTTTCATGGAAGAATTTCATTAACACATCATCACTGTTATAAGTTCTTTCGTTAAGATTTATTCCTGAGTGGTAGTGGCAATTGGTGAAGGTGGTTTTAGGTGCTAGTGGTGAGAAGTGGGTGGTGGTGGTGGTAGAATAGGGTGATTGTGGTGATAGGTGGTGGTGATGATAAGATAGGGTTGTTTTGATGGCAGGTGGTAGTGGTGGTGATACGTGGTGGTGGTGATGTTGGTAGAATATGGTGATTGTGGTGATAGGTGGTGGTGATGATAAGATAGGGTTGTTTTGATGGCAGGTGGTACTGGTGGTGATACGTGGTAGTGGTGGTGGTGGTAGTGGTGGTAGGTGGAATGAAGGAGAAGTAACGGGTGAATAAGAATGACAGTGGAAGCAAATATCAGGAAAGAAGAAGAAGGATAACAAAAACAGGAGGATAAAGATTGAGAAGATAAGTGTAGGGGAGAAATGAAAGAAAAACCGAGCAGATAAGACAAATGAAGGAAGTGGTTGATGGGGTGGTAAAGATGTGAGAGGAAGAGACGAAGATAAAGGAGGAAAACTGAATGGACAGACAAAAAAGTGAAGTGAAAATATTCGGAGAGAGAGAGAGAGAGAGAGCTTTTGAACAGTGAGAGATAGTTGGGATGCAGAATGTAAGATATCACGGGAAGTATCAGGGAAAGATTAGATCAGGGTACGAACGAATATATTGAGACTATACCAGGAACTGAAACTGATGAAATAAAAGTGCATAAAAACAGCTTGTTTATGAAGCTTCTGACTCAAAAGTTCACAGATTCAATCTCCATATTACTTTAGATCAGTTCCAGGAACTTTTGTCCGCGACTGTACTGGCATGTCTATAAAAATTCTTAAATTTTTGCAGAATTAACTTTGAAGGTTTTCTGTGTCTGAGAATTTCGTTCAAATGTTGTATGTCTGTTAGTGACGAGCTTCATGTATACACAACTAAGAAGTATCTATGGATGGGTCCGATGAATTACAAAATGAACACTGCGACTCTTGTTGTCTCGGTAACGTTGTCAAAAACCTTCGTCCGCTATTTCCACCCCCATCTATCCACCCCTCTCTCTCTCCCTGCTCTTAAAACATGCTATACAGGTATGGGTAAATGTGTGAAAATCCTTCTTATCTTCCAGTAATTTCAGCCTAAATGAACACAGCCTAATAAATCCACCATTGCAGTAAGGATTATCTACAACTCTCTCTCTCTCTCTCTCTCTCGTGTCCAAAGTACAGGGGCAGCAGCTAGTGTAAAACTTGACAGACAGAAAGACAGGCAGACAGACGGACAAAGAGAGAAGCTTAGTACACGTGCTATGAGAAATACTTTGTTACAACCTCAGCAATAAAAATTCACCAAATTGCTCCTACATAAAGTAATATGTGTATGTGCATATGAAATGTTTTTACTGTCAAATTATAATTAGTGTGTCGGTACTGAGGCTGGTGGCAGGATCTAATTCGCTCAAATATATATTAAATTCCCCCGTGACATCTAATAGGTTAGGTTATGCTAGTTTTAACGCCTGTGGACAGTGATGTGTTTGTTGTCGTTACTTACTACTGTGGTGGGATGAAATCCTAGACAAGGTTCTTCAAACTCCAGAGCACGAGCAGTAGATATATTCAATAAGTGGTACAAGACTTGGCGGGATAGCCGACCGATACAGAAGCGAGCACAAGGGACCCCGGGCCGTAGGTAGGCCGAGGCCGATCTGAGGGAAGTTAACTGGCTAGGCAAGGGGAGTTGCTAGACATTACTAGGACAATAAATGAGGTCTTCTAGTTACTCGACTAGCGCGGTACAGACATAGTATATCGGGACATAGTAAGTGAACATAGGCCTTAGACATAAGCATAGATATCAGACATGCTATAATAATATGTAGTAATACAGACATGTGAATAAATGGTACAATGAATGGTAACAGAGTCCTGCCGTCAGGCGTGTTCACATATCTTGGTATTTACATATCTATACACCTCCCTCCCCCTTTACGCTCGTAGTGCAATCTCGAGCGGCTACGGACTCTTTTTCCATGAGTCGGGGGGAGTGGCGAGGGACAATGGGAGGATCAACTGACGACCTTCGTTCCTGGTCTGGGCAAGGGGACACAGGGGGCGGGGAGGAAGGTCCGTCACTAGAGGATGGCACTGGCTGGAGATGGCGTCTGTTTCGCCACCACACACGACCACTGGGGAGGCGGACTTGGTACGAACGAGACTCGCCACGGCCCATGACGACCCCGACCTTGTCCCAGCGGTGTGACGTCGGGTCCTGGATTCGTACTTGCTGGCCGACGGTCAACCTGGGAAGGGGGCGGGCGTGGGCGTCATAGTGGCTTGTCACTTGGGCCATCCGGGCAGCCTCGCGGCGGTCACACTCGTCCGCCTTGATCTGCCATTCATCTAAGAAGGACTGGGGGTGGGCAGGCACACAAGTACGAAGGGGGCGGCCATACAACACCTGGGCAGGAGAGCGTCCGGCGGGGGTAGGGGTGTTACGGAGTTCCAGTAGGCCCCTGTCAAGCTCCTCACAGTCCAGGTTCCCCGTCGGTGCTGTCTTGAGGGTGAGGTATTTTACGGACTTTACCGCTGCCTCGGCGTGGCCATTCGCCTGCGGGTAATGAGGGGAGGTGACGATGTGGTGGACGCCCCAGCGTTCGGCGAAGCTCTTGAACTCGTGGCTATTGAACGGGGGCCCACCGTCGGTTCGGAGGCGGAGAGGCACTCCGACTTCCCGGAAGAAACAACAAAACATCCGGATGACCCTGGAAGAGGTGGTGTCCCGATCACAGGGAACTACCACGGGCCATCCAGAGAGCCTGTCGGCGACCACCAGGAAAGACTTTCCGGCCACATTAAAGAAGTCGGCGGACACGGACTCAAAGGGCCGCTTCGGGAGGTCATTGCACAGGTACGGCTCCTGTTGCTGGCTGGGCTGGAGTTGCTGGCAAGGCTCACAGGCCTCAACCGTGCTCTTAATATCGGCGTCAATACCAGGCCAGAAGACGGTCTGACGGGCTCTGCGCCTGGTGGCTTCAACGCCGCGGTGGCTGTCATGGAGGCGGGATAAGGTGCGCCGGCGGAGGGCAGCGGGAACGACGATCCTGGGGCAGTACAACACCAGCTCTCCGTCCGCATAGAGGCTATCCTTTAGCTTCCAGAAGGGGAGGGCGGAGGCGTGAATGTCGTAGCGGTTGGTGGGGAATCCAACGGAGACGTAGTCGAGGAGTTGGACGTATGCCGGGTCTTGAGCGGCGGCGATGCGAAGCTCCTGGAGAGTCCTATCGTCTTCGATGGAGGGCGTCGTCGTCGTCTTGTCAGCAAGAGAAGTGGCTGTGTGTGTCACTAAAGACCGAACGTGAGCCGCGGCCGTGGTACAGTCGACTTCATCTTCGGGTGTGGGGCGACTAACAGGGGCTCGGGAGAGGGCGTCTGGTATGCACAGAAGCTTCCCGGCGCGCCACACAGCTGTAAAGACGTAAGGGGCAGTCTTCTCTTTGAGGCGTTGGAGGCGAGGATTTTCGATGGCGTCCAACGTGTAGTGATTGAGGATGGGTATGAGCGGGCGATGGTCCGTCATGAGGGTGAAATGCCCAAGGCCGAACAGGTAAAGGCGGCACTTGGCCATAGCCCAGGCGACTGCCAGCATCTCTAGTTCGATGGTGGCGTATCTGGTCTCCGTGTCCGTCAAAAACCTGGAGCCACACTGAACTAAGCGCAGTCTACCCTGGCCGTGATCTTGAAGGAGGGCATATCCGAGGCCGTATAGACGGGAGGCGTCGGTCTGGAGGACCACTGGTAAGGACGGGTCGAAGGGTGCTAAGACTGGTGGTGACAGCAACGCCTTCTTAACATTCCTGAACGCTAGGTCGTGGTCAGGAGTCCAGAGGAAAGAGCGCTTGGGGCTCATGAGGGGGCGTAGAGGTTGGGCTGATGTGGCGATTTTAGGGGAGAAGTCGGCCAGCTGATTTACCAGGCCCATAAATGAGCGAAGGCCGGTCAGGTTCACTGGAGTAGGGAAGTCCCTGATGGCCTTGACCTTCTCCTCATCAGCTGAGATCCCCTCTGGCGAGATGTTGTAGCCGCAGTAGTTAACTTGGGAGGCGGCGACCACAAATTTATCTTTGTGAGCATCAGATGAACTCGGTTCAAGTGGGCCGGGAGATCATCGTCGAAGAGCAGGATGTCATCTACGACCTTCACGCAGTTGGTGACACCCTGCAGAGCCATATCCCCACGGAGGCAGTACGCATCCCCCGTTGCTGCGAAGCCCATGGGTCCGCGGCAGTGTTGGAAGCGGCCGTGGGGCGTGATGAATGTAGTGAGGTGGCGATCTTCTTCCGCCAGGTCGACTTGCCAGTACCCATGTAGTGCATCCGCCGTGGTAAAGAACTTTGCAGACGGGGTGACGCTGCGGACTGCTTGGATGGGCGGGACGGGAGACCTGCGAGTTGAGATGGGTGAGGTCCACTGTGATGCGAACACCTACAGGCTTGGGTGCCAAGACCATAGGGTGGCACCACTCGGAGGGCTCCTCACCAGCGTGTCTGATGATCCCCTGCTGCACCAGAGAATCGAGCTCCGCCTTCACCTTGTCCCGTATGGCAAAGGGGATAGGCCTGGGTGTGTGGATGGCGAAAGGCGTCGCGCCAGGCTTGAGGTGGATTCTCATTGGGGGGCCTGTCATCTTCTTGAGCGGCGTCTTCTGGAGGTCGGACTTGGAGACAAGGACGTCGCTGAACTGACGAAGAAAGAACTCCCGGGCGGCAGCAGGTGTGGTCATGGCTGAAACAGGTATCTCTGCACACCTGTTGAGGTGTGTCACGGCGAGGATGGGCTTTGGGAACTCGGATGAGACGATGGCCAAGTCCTGACAATGACCACATGACAAGAGAGGGGTTTGGATGCCCTCATCGACGTGGACTGTGGCAAGGCAAGACTTGGGACCGAGCTGTAATGTTGCCTTGAAGCAACCCAAAGCTGGAGACATCGGGGACCCGTCCGCTGTGAGCACGTCGTTCATGGCTGTGGGTGACAGGTTACTCCTGGGAATGTTGAGGGCGTCCAGGTGTGTTGGTCCAATCACCGTGATGTCCGCGCCCGTGTCAGGTATCATCAGGAGGTTGGAAGAGTTGGTACCGTAGGACAGACGAACATTGACGGGCTTGGGGGACCTGTCACTTGAGGCATCATCCACGCGTCGGCATCCTTTGTTGTTCTTGGGAGACGGTGGTGTGGACGTTCTGTCGGGCTGTGAAGAGACGTTTTGACCTGGAGATGGAGGCTTCTTGGTGGACCTGCAACACTTGGCGAAGTGTCCTTGCTTGTTGCAAGCGTTGCATGAGACCTTGTTGGCAGGACATCGAGTTGTGCGGGGCCAATGGCCTTGAAACCCACAGTTTCGACATGTACTATCAGCCGCAGGGCACTTTCGTGGACCATGCTGGCGCTGACAATTTCTGCAGGATTCGGGAGAAGAAACTGGTGACTGTGACGGGGGCTGTGGAGAGGACGCCGTCTGCATCTGGCGTTGATTCCTCTTGTAGGTGGAGACGGCATGAACTTGAGACGGCGATGAGTGTATAGCTGAGGCAGCCTCTCTTGTGGCCTCATACGACCTGCAACGGGTGACGAAGTCGGTGAGGGAAGAGGCGGCGTCGAGGGTGAGGAGTTTCTGAAGCAGGTCCTCGTCACGTACACCCATCAGCAAGATCATCTTGAGCTGGATCTCAGCACAGGTTACAGGATCGCCTGTACATAGGTCCACCTCGGCTGCTAGGTCCTTAAGTCGTGCGTAGAAGTCTGAGAATGATTCCCCAGAAGCTTGTTTGCAGGATAGCAGTTCCCTACGACGCAAAGCTTCATTGCGGAGGCCACGGAAATGACTCTGCAAGGCGTTTAAAACCTCTGTCACTGACATGGAGGAGTCAGGGGGAATGGCTAGCGTGTGCTCTAGGAGGCGTTGAACATCGAGGGAAATGCACGATCTTAATTGGATGAGTTGTTTATGAGGGGGCATTCGGTTGAGGTCAGACATAACAGCAAAGTCTTCGAAACGACGTCGCCATTGACGGTATACTTGATATGTTGCATCAGATTGAAGAGGTGGGGGGCTGGGAACTGAAGACTTGCTGTGCAGGGGTGTACTCGAGACGGCAGGTAATGGAGGAGGCACGGAGAGGTCGACGAGAGTTGAGACTGGAGCAGGTGGTTGAGGAGGCACTGAGGTATACCCAAGAGGGATAGGTGACGTGTGAGGAGGCGTTGTCTGAAGGGTAGAGGAAGAGGCTGAAGCTGGCGAATTGGTTGTGGCAGCTGGAGAAGTCGTCCTCGTTGCCAGCAATTCCAATAGTTCCAGGAATTTGCGGTTATCAGCTTGGTGTTGTTGTTGAAGTTGAAGACGGAAAGCTGATTCCTCTGACTGTCTTGACAATTCCTCTTGACGTCGTTTTTCCTCCTCTAATTGACGTCTTTGGGCTTCCTTCTCTTGGGAAACTTGTAGGAAGTGAATTAACTGACGTATATCCTGGCTCCCATCCTTTGAATTTGGCGCGCCCGGCGTGTGAGGCGTGAGGGGGGGTGGGAGGGTCTGTGAGGCTTCGTCTTCCTCATAATCCTCATCTAAATTTCCCAGCAAATCGTCGTGGTCAGACATCTCGTGTTTGGTATGGTTGCTATGGGAAAGACAAGGAGAATAAGGTGAAGTGCTATGTTTTCGTCAATGTACTTGCCTAAGTGCAGGAACTGGCGGGCAAGTAAAAGAGTATTGACTGTAATATTTGTGAAGTGAGAGGAGGCGGCTGGCAGCGGTGTATTCCTCCGCGCGCCCGGGCGAGATGCTGGTGATGACTCAGTGGAGGGGAGGGAGTCAGTGGCTTGCGGGCCTGCGCGGATGGGGGGTGTATGCCGGAGGTGCTGTCTTGGAGACTGGGCTGAAGGCGTTTCTGCTACCTGTAGGGCCGCAGAAACATAGCAAACAGACATGAAAGGCACTGCACTTCACTTAGGGCACTTCACAAGGTCACAAAGCACTTTAAATCCAGGGGCACTGTGGAGTATATCTTCTGGGCGGGAAACAGAGGAGGCCGGGAAACAGACGAGGCCGGCTCTTGCAACTTGTCAACTGTCGTGTTGGAGCTACTCAACTGCGCCATGTGGTGGGATGAAATCCTAGACAAGGTTCTTCAAACTCCAGAGCACGAGCAGTAGATATATTCAATAAGTGGTACAAGACTTGGCGGGATAGCCGACCGATACAGAAGCGAGCACAAGGGACCCCGGGCCGTAGGTAGGCCGAGGCCGATCTGAGGGAAGTTAACTGGCTAGGCAAGGGGAGTTGCTAGACATTACTAGGACAATAAATGAGGTCTTCTAGTTACTCGACTAGCACGGTACAGACATAGTATATCGGGACATAGTAAGTGAACATAGGCATTAGACATAAGCATAGATATCAGACATGCTATAATAATATGTAGTAATACAGACATGTGAATAAATGGTACAATGAATGGTAACAGAGTCCTGCCGTCAGGCGTGTTCACATATCTTGGTATTTACATCTATACAACTACTACCATAAGCACCTCCATTAGTTACCACCACTACCTCCTACTACCAGCCACACAACCATTACCATCACCACCATCACAAACATTACCACATCCTTCTACTACCCCCTGCCCCCACCACTTACTACCACCATCCCCTACCATCACCACCATATTGAACCACTAACACCACCAGCGGCATTGGCACCACTAACATCACTAATACATGAATTTATCCACAAATATCCACACACGTCCGCACTACCATAATAACAAACGCACTCATAAATATCAGTACAACACACACACACACACACACACGTATACACCAAAATACATACACAGACATACTCATATATACAGCAGGTAATGAGACTTATTTTCCCATATATCTGGTAAATTTACATGTTGGTATTTTCTGAACAATTACATATAATACTTACCATTAGTCGCTGCCTCGCCCACCGAAGGCCTCCAGACAGTCGTGTGTGTGTGTGTTTGAGCGAGAGAGCAGAACATCCATCCATACAGCATTTCACAGGATCACAGAAGCAATTTTACCTGACCAACCCTGACTAACAACTCCTTCACTGTGGATGTAGGTTAGGTTAGGTTAAGTTAGGTTTGAGTTAGACTAAATTAAAAGCTAAGTTAAGTTATTTTGAGTCGGTGTCGAAGGCTTAGTTGGTCACTTAAAATGCATTCTCAAATAATGGATGACTTATCGGTTAGCTTAAATCCCCTCCCCTCGCATACACTACCGGGGTCATTTTCTTAATGGTGCAGACGATGGATGAGAGCCAATGAGGATTTTACTGAGTCCTCTGTGAGCCCTTGAGTGATGCACGTCCTGTTTCTCTGATGCAGTAGTGGAAAATTATGCTTCTTTCTTTCTTTCTTTCTTTCTTTCTTTCTTATCCAGGCTGACTCTCTCTCTCCCTCCCCTCTTCCGGTAACATTAGATCAATATGCAATTATATCATGAATATAGCGGCAGCCTCCTGAGAGAGAGAGAGGCGTACGGTATTATAGACATTCTTTAACAGAAGATGAAGTGTTATTTTTTTCTACAGGACAGACAACACATCATGAGACACAGGACAAGCTTAAGAGATTACTGTCGACTCTTGTGATAACAGCTGCGTGTATCCAGCCCTCTCAGGTCGTGGTACTGTTTTTGTTCCAGTGTGATGATGTTCTTGTTCCAGTTGTGATGCTGTTCTTGTTCCAGTGGTGATGCTGTTCTTGTTCCAGTGGTGATACTGTTCTTGTTCCAGTAGTGATGTTGTCGTTATTGTTCCAGTGGTGATGTTGTTGTTCCAGTGGCGATGCTGTTCTTGTTCCAGTGGTGATGCTGTTCTTGTTCCAATGGTGATGCTGTTCTTGTTCCAGTGGTGATGTTGTTGTTGTTCCAGTGTTGATGTTGCTGTTGTTCCAGAGGTGATAAAGACTTCGTTATGTTATCAGTACAAGATAATTCAGCATCTCATAAGTCATGATCACCATCCTTCACCATCCTTCACTACACTTTATCTTTATCCACCTCCTCACCTCTCACCAACCCTCACCATTCTCATCTACCTTTCACCATCAGGCCTCATAGCCTTACAGCGTTACAGATTAATACATAATACCACCAGGTACTCTTTATATCTCAAGTCTCAAAAGAAATATTCACGTTTTAAAAGATATTAATCATTATAAGTTTGTGTGTAATGCAAGAGTTCCACCGCTAAGGCTGCATGTGAGGCATTTGCATTATTTCCAATATTCTTCTCTATTCTTTACTGTTTTATTAATGTTTGCCTCCGGAATTTTTTTAGATATGGTAATAAAACACAAGCATTTTTTTTTATCAGGAAGCTGTTTAAATCTGTCTCGTGAGAGTGTTAATTAAATTCTCTATTATTTTTTCCCTGTATCTGTTTCCCTTCGTTCACAGTACCTTAAATATGTGCTTAGTTTATGGTGAATCAGTTTAGTATAAATCTGAATAATTATAGGAATAAGTGTAAGTTAATAATAATATTAATAATAAAAGTAACTGCAGGTGAAATATTACTATCATAAAGAGTCATAAGGCTTAACTGAAGCCTGTTACGTGACAGGAAGGTGCGAGTAAGGAACGCTGGCGGAGAGGGGGAGGGTAGGGGTGGAGAGGAAGAGTAGTGTGGGAGAAGAGAGGGAGAGTTGACCTAAACAGTCAAGGGTGAGTAGAGGCAGCGTGTGGGGGCCGTGCTGGACGCCTGCTGCCGGGGGTCTGGGAGAAAGTGTCGTGCGTGTCTGTGAGTCGGCGAGGGAAGGTAGGCGGACTATAGTACCTGACAAATCGTGTTATTATACTTCATCATAGCTATATTTTATATTGTACCGCGAAATACAGCACACTAGTTTTGATATGAGTTATTCATTTTCACTAATTCAAGCTTTGTATTGATTCATCTATAGTCTTACTGTTGTATGTAAAAGTTTAATGTAATTTATCAACTGGTAGTAACGTTATTAGTCATGGAAAATTTATGTAACGTTATTAAAGGATGATTTCCAATTCCCATCAATGGTGTAGTATTATAAAGCCGAAAATAGCCGCTCGAAAGCTGTTGGAACGACCTCAGATAACAGGAGTTGTATACCTCTGATGTGCCCCGACTCACGCGGACTGCTGTTAGGGCGGGTGCCTATCTTAATAACTGTATATTTTAGTATTATTACCTGATTCACGCTTCGTAATATACCTCCTGTGTGTGTGTGTGTGTGTGTGTGTGTGTGTGTGTGTGTGTGTGTGTGTGTGTGTGTGTGTGTGTGTGTGTGTGTCCGTCCGTCCGTCCGTCCGTTAATTGCGAGAAAGTATTTTGGTCTCAAGAGAACGCTGAGAGATAATTAGCTGGAGATAAAAGGAAAAGCTCTTACTATTTCCTCCCAGGTATTTCTCAGACGTTGAGCTGAGAAGTAAGTGTGGCAGAAGCGATAACTGGGAAGTGGCGCAGCTTTCAGTAATTACCATAAAGCAACTTTTACTCTCGTCTAAGAATCGTCTTTTGTTTGTTGAGAATCTACCTGGTCAGACCCTGGCTGTATTAGGGCTTCATTAACAGGATTGGTATTTTTCTGATGTGTGATATTGGTATAGAAGCTTATCCTCTGTTGCCTGTTGCGTCTGGCAACCATCTGATCAATAGAGAGAAAGGTGGGCAGACAGAGATGTTGATATAGTGAGACAGTCAGGTAGGCAAAGGGAAAAGCAGTATTAGACAGACGGAGCTACAAAGAGAAAATGATAGCGAGGGAGATAGACAGAGAGACAATTAGGCAGAGACTGAAACGGAGACTTACACAGACAAAGTGACAAAGTTTATCAGTGATAGGTCAGGCCCTTGTATTATGGACCAACCTGGCTGAAAGTTGAGTCAGTTTCTCTCCCTCTCTCTCTTATACCAATTGGTACATTTTATTTTTTAAGAGAATCCATAAGATTAGAATGAATGTAGATATTTTGTGTTACTAGAGAGTTCATAAAACACACACACACACACACACACACACACACACACACATACATACATACATGCATACATACATACATACATACATACATACACACACACATCATTCACAATGTACAATTAACACTATAAAGGTGGTAAAGACAGCAGAACATAGTGTAAACAAGATAATAGTCGCGTACTACAACACAGGAAATGAAATAGTACTAGTAAAGTGGAAGCAGATGCATACATAAAAGTTTATAAGAATAATTCACTACGATAATACTGGTCCAAAAGTTTCCCCCTTAACAGTATATATAGTTATAATAGTAGTTATACATTCTATCAAAATAAAGGATTTGTAAAAAATAAAAATACTGGAATGAACGTCAAAAGAAAAGAGGGAAATAAACAAATAAATAATAATAGGAGAGTTCACACGCTGTGACAAAAATTATTTTCTTTTTACTTAGGAGATTCCCCGGTCGGCAGTGTTGCCAGGTCTTGGTGATGCAGAGAAGGTACTGTCGTCCCTGCTCAGCCCGCGCGTTGAGTTGGTTATACTGATAATATGTTTTTTAAATAAACTGTATATCAACACCACAGCCTTTAACACCTTCCAACAATTCCAGGTGTACCGTTTATTATGTGAGTCATACAGGTGTACCGTTTATTATGTGAGAATCATACAGGTGTACCGTTTATTATGTGTGACTCATACAGGTATACCGTTTATTATGTGAGGGTCATACAGGTGTACTGTTTACTATGTGAGGGTCATACAGGTGTACCGTTTATTATGTGAGGGTCATACAGGTGTACCGTTTATTATGTGAGAATCATACAGGTGTACCGTTTATTATGTGTGACTCATACAGGTATACCGTTTATTATGTGAGGGTCATACAGGTGTACTGTTTACTATGTGAGGGTCATACAGGTGTACCGTTTATTATGTGAGGGTCATACAGGTGTACCGTTTATTATGTGAGAATCATACAGGTGTACCGTTTATTATGTGTGACTCATACAGGTATACCGTTTATTATGTGAGGGTCATACAGGTGTACTGTTTACTATGTGAGGGTCATACAAGTGTACCGTTTACTATGTGAGACTCATACAGGTGTACCGTTTACTATGCAAGGGTCATACAGGTGTACCGTTTACTATGCGAGTCATACAGGTGTATCGTTTACTATGTGAAGGTCATACAGGTGTACCGTTTATTATGTGAGACTCAAACAGGTATACCGTTTATTATGTGAGGGTCATACAGGTGTACCGTTTATTATGTGTGACTCATACAGGTATACCGTTTATTATGTGAGGGTCATACAGGTGTACCGTTTATTATGTGAGGTTCATACAGGTGTACCGTTTATTATGTGAGGTTCATACAGGTGTACCGTTTATTATGTGAGGGCCATACAGGTGTACCGTTTATTATGTGAGGTTCATACAGGTGTACCGTTTATTATGTGAGGTTCATACAGGTGTACCGTTTGTTATGTGAGGGTCATACAGCTGTACCGTTTATTATGTGAGGTTCATACAGGTGTACCGTTTGTTATGTGGTCATACAGGGGCTTGTACCGTTTATTATGTTATTGACTCATACAGGTATGCCGTTTATTATGTGAGGAATAAAGCCTGGGTGCTGTTTATTATGTGAGGTTCATACAGGTGTACCGTTTACTATGTGAGGGTCATACAGGTGTACCGTTTACTATGCGAGTCATACAGGTGTATCGTTTATTATGTGAGACTCAAACAGGTATACCGTTTATTATGTGAGGGTCATACAGGTGTACTGTTTACTATGTGAGGGTCATACAGGTGTACCGTTTATTATGTGTGACTCATACAGGTATACCGTTTATTATGTGAGTCATACAGGTGTACCGTTTGTTATGTGAGGGTCATACAGGTGTACCGTTTATTATGTGTGACTCATACAGGTATACCGTTTATTATGTGAGACTCATACAGGTGTACTGTTTACTATGTGAGGGTCATACAGGTGTACCGTTTATTATGTGAGGGTCATACAGGTGTACTGTTTATTATGTGAGGTCCTTTGGGTGTACTGATTTTATGTGAGGTCATACAGGTGTACTGTTTATATGTGAGACTCGCCACAGGTATACCGTTTATTATGTGAGGTCTTCTGGGTGTACTGTTTTATGTGTGACTCATACAGGTATACCGTTTATTATGTGAGGGTCATACAGGTGTACTGTTTACTATGTGAGGGTCATACAGGTGTACCGTTTGTTATGTGAGGGTCATACAGCTGTACCGTTTATTATGTGAGGTTCATACAGCTGTACCGTTTGTTATGTGAGGGTCATCCAGGTGTACCGTTTATTATGTGAGGGTCATACAGGTGTACCGTTTATTATGTGAGGTTCATACAGGTGTACCGTTTGTTATGTGAGGGTCATACAGCTGTACCGTTTATTATGTGAGGTTCATACAGGTGTACCGTTTGTTATGTGAGGATCATACAGGTGGACCGTTTATTATGTGTCTCATACAGGTATACCGTTTATTATGTGAGGGTCATACAGGTGTACCGTTTATTATGTGTGACTCATACAGGTGTACTGTTTACTATGTGAGGGTCATACAGGTGTACCGTTTATTATGCGAGGGTCATACAGGTGTACTGTTTACTATGTGAGGGTCATACAGGTGTACCGTTTATTATGTGAGGGTCATACAGGTGTACTGTTTACTATGTGAGGGTCATACAGGTGTACCGTTTATTATGTGAGGGTCATACAGATGTACCGTTTATTATGTGAGGTTCATACAGGTGTACCGTTTGTTATGAGAGTAGAGTTAAACATATATACTGTATATTGATCTCATTCCCTTAATTCTGTGTTGTATAAGATTCCTGTGGTTAAATACTAGAGGTGAGTGGAGACAAACGACCACTGAACCCCACAGCGGGACGACCAGGGCGCCAGTAGCTGTCTGTATATTTGGTCCCAAACTTGTCAACTAATATTGGAATATATAAAAACCACGTTAGTCTGTGTTCAGTGGTAGGAGGACCCGGCGCGGCGTCACGGTACAAGACCTGCACAACACACATATAAATCCTGCCTTCCTCCCCGTTGGTTCCGAAAATAAAAAGTGACGATTTCTTTTGTGGAACAACACCAAGAAGACGTCAGGAAGTCATATTGCAATATATGAGTATAATGTCGGTGAGTGTGTGGGAAGGTTGTGGTGATGATGGTGGCGGTGATGTTGGTGGCGGTGGTGGTGATGATGGTGGGGATGGTGGTGGTGATGGTGGCGGTGATGTTGGTGGCG
>NW_024712078.1:0-17273 GCF_018991925.1 Homarus americanus | reverse complement strand
CATAGCAATTTACCATCGTTCCTACTCAAATTAGGTAGTCAATATATAACACCAATGACTACGGATTCACTGCCCTCACCAATCTCTACCCAAATACTTTCATTGTCGCTATTTGTTTTTATGTTTGATTTATTGCAGCCTTTTAATGACACCCTGATATACACTGCTACACCGCCACCTCTCCTTCCTACTCTGTCAAATTTAAATAGGTTATATCCTGGAATATGAAATTCTGCTAAAAAATGCTTGCTGTTTGAATTTATCCATGTTTCTGTTATTGCAATTATATCTATGTTCTCTTTACTAACAATGGCCCTGAGCTGGTCCATTTTGTTACACAGGCTTCTACTATTAGTATAATAAACACTCAATATATTTCTCTCCGCTTTCTTTATCTGTTTTACTTATTACTTTGATGTTTACATTATGACTAACCATATTTTCAGCACATCATTCACTTCTCTAACACTACTCCCAGACCTGCTTGTTTTTGATTCCCATTTTCCATTCCTCTCTTACTGGTTAGCGGAATCTTCCTTCGAGCAGTGACACTTCACGCTCCAGGGATGCAGACAACGTCTTTACCCCCTCACGAGACAAGTGTACTCCGTCGCGACAGTACAGGTAGTCGTTGCCATAAAATCGTTGCCCGTCATCAATGAATGCCCAACCATTGTTTGCACAATGTTTTTTCAGTCGGCAATTAATAGCAATTGCCCTGGACAGCCATTCACGACCAACCCCTCTTCTAGGCAAGACACCACATACTATCGGGACCCCTCCCCTATCTCTAATCTTCCCCAGCGCCTCCCTATACCTCTTGAAAAGTTCCTCACTCCTAACCTTACGTATGTGGTTTCCCCCACACTAAGACACACTACTGGATTGGTACCCTCCCATGACAAAACTCTGTCTAACCTCTCAGCTACATGCCCTATCCCAGCCCCAGGAAAACATACCCTAGTCCTACGTTTCCTATCTCTCGCACAAAAAGCCCGATCCATAAACCTCACCTGGCTGAAGATTGTGAAGTGAGATGCAGTGAAGATTGTGAAGCGAGATGTAGTGAAGATTGTGAAATAAGATTATAAAGTAAACTGTAGTAATTGAGGTTAAACGAACGCGGGTTATTCTGTAGCGTATCCGTGTCTTGTTAACGTGGAACCAACATGGCGGTGGTTCTCAATATAGATACGTTATTTTGCCGGGAATTTCTGGCAAAACAAAATATGAATCAACCATATTTAGCCTAAATTAACCTAACGGCTTTATTATATATTCTAAGTTTTTTAAGTTGGATAGATCAGATCAGGTTAGGTTAAGTCAGGTTGGGTTAGGTTAGGTTAGTTTTGTTAATTTTGCCACTTAGAGGCTAGTTTATTGTGCCCCCCATACTCATCCTGTCAGCTGTAGCATAGAGAGATTACAAAGTGGTGTTAGATGAGGTAGGTGGTTAAGTTAAGTTTCAATAGGTTAGGTTAGATTATGTCAGGTTGGGTTAGGTTAGGTAGGTAATAAGTAGACAGGTTGGTGTTAGCAGGTGGTGTTAGGGCTCTGGATTAGTTAGCTTAAGTCAGGACGGGGAGGTTGGTAAGGTTAGATTGCGTCAGGTAAGGTTGCTAGATTATGTCAGGTTAGTCAGATTACGCCTGTGTTGTGTTTAGATTATGCTGTGTTAGTTAGATTTCTATGTCGTGTTAGGTTAGGATTACGTCAGTAAGAAGTTAGAGATTACTGTAAAGGTTAGGGGTTAGATTAAGTGTCAGGTTAGGTCATTGTAGATTACGTCAGGTTAGGTTTGATTATGCCTGTGTTGCCAGGGGTCAGACATGCCTTCGTAAAGCTAGTTGTGATTACGTGAGGTTAGGTTAGATTATGTCAGGTTAGGTTAGATTATGTCAGGTTAGGTTAGATTATGTCAGGTTAGGTCAGATTACGTCAGGTTAGGTTAGATTATGTCAGGTTAGGTAAGTAGGTAGAGGTGGGTAAAAAAAGGTTAGGTTAGGTCGGCAGGTTTTAGTGTAGGAACTTAAGTAATCCCGTAAAAATTTCATGTTAATTTTTGACACCATACATTATAATAATCCTTATAAACTATGTTAAGGAACTGTGGTGTCATTTTTTCTGAACGGTTTATTATAAGTTTTATGCCTTAAAGAAGTTTTATTAAAGAGCGGCGTAATGAACCACAGATGTATTACCATTAAGTCCTAATTAACTTAAAACATGACTAATAACCTATGAACATGTAGTATTATATGATTACAATTTAACATAATATATCATGAATGCTGTTATAATATCATAAGTGTGTTACAAACATGGCTGCTCATATATGCCATCCTGTCTCTGGCAAAGAAGAGATTGCAGTAAGTAAAATTATTTGCTAAAGACAAATACTGGAAATTAAACATATACATATTACCATTATCTGAAAAGCTTAGAACCACCGTTTTATATTTATTAAAGTTTGTAGTGTTATACATCATGTGTAAACAAGTCACAAGTTATTATTTACGACATTGCTTCAGTCCTCGTCATCAGAGTCTTCTGTGTACAACAGATTCCTTCACCTTGTTTAGGCATTTCTCATCATCTGCTTGACAGTTACACATCTCGGTGCATGTCATGCTATTCTTTCTGATTCTTTCTGTATGAACATGACAATGATCCACATTTCCTGACGCCACATCCACATTTAACAAGTTCTGTGATTGCTTCTTGAGCTGGTGGTTGGTCTGATATTACTAGTATGAAACAGTCATTGTCAATCTTCCAGCCATGCTCTAATTGTGAAAGCATTTCACTGTCTGCATCACAAGACCACAAAAGAGCTTGATACCTTCCTCTCAATATATGATACTTTAGAGTTGCTGCAGTCGCTGGTAGTTCTCCAGCTTCTGCCTGCGTTTTCTTGAAGAGATGCCATCTAAGTTATGACAGTTTAGTGAAAGTCATTCGTGGACAGTAGAGCTTAAATACAAATTCCCTTAGACCAATAAACATGTCTGCTGGAGGGCATTTGGTCTACTCAGCATCTTGAACGCATCTAGGACTTTTGTGTTAGATTTCATCAAAGTGCTCCAACATGCTTTCTTTCCTTTGCCAACAAATTTTCCAATGCAGTCAGATCCTGCGAAGGCATGGAAACCTGTAAGGCTCTCTGCCCAATGTGTCGTCGCTCACCAGTTCCTGTTTTCATACTTGTATTTTCTCCAAGTTGAGGCTGCTTTAATATGCCAAACACATCAGTGTCTGGTGACTTGATATGTACAGTGCTGCCCTTCTGTGATGCATATACTGTATGTCCTGCTTAAGTTCTATAACTTGTGATAGCAATTTGATGGTTGAAGTCTTATTTGCTGCTTTCCACGACAGAAGATTAACCTTGGACATCTTTTCCCAGATGCTCAATGGACCAACAATATGTTTCTTGACAAAATTTTCATAATTTTGTCTTCCAACTTCATATGCACATAGATTGTCATATTTGGCATTTTCTGGCATTACAGCTCCAGTTACCAAGTTTAAAAGAGCATCATTTTCCTGGGATTACAGTCACCAATAACATTGTGTAGCTTCTGTACATCAGCATATTGACGGCTGACAATAGCTGTAGAGAGCTCATGATGTTCTGTTCTTTTGTAATCTTTATGAGTTTGATATTTTATGAAATGAACTTAATTTGAAAACCCAAATGGTAGTATATGATCTTTTATCACCTTAGACACTCTGTGCGTCATACCTCTCAAGTGATTTTTTTCCTCTCTTACTTCTCTGGACAAATACGACCTTTATCCCATCAGAAAAAATATCACCATATATTTTCTTAATCTACAGGTGCCAAGGTTTAAAATGACGGATGGTGTTAAAAATTAACCTGAAATTTTTACGTGACCACATATTGTCTTGTTGAGTTTCTGAGAGAACTTCACGGCTAAATAGCGCCTCTGTATTGATAGCCGGTACATGTCGTAATATCCACCGCTCATAGTTAAATCTTTATGTCCGTTTATTTTGTCCTAATTTAAGTATCAAAGAGTGTTTTTATTTTTAAGTATCTTAAGTATCTTTTTTCCTCACTCTTAAGTATCTAAGTATGATGTTTTTTTCATTTTTAAGTAACTAACCATATTTTTGTTTTCATTATAAAATGTGATTGATATAGACAACAGAAGTAAATATCAGCTGGAGGTCGTAAACGAAGCTGATGTGAAGTATTTTGACTCACTGTTCCCACGAACTAATTGCTTCTCTGGTTTATACCGAAGAAATAAAACCGTCAACGAACCATCCGATTCAAATGTGTCTTAGGCGATACAGGGTGTTTAGGCGTCATTCTGATACCAAGAATGACTTTGTATACTGTGGTGAAGCTGAGGGTAGGATAGGGTTGGGTTGGGTTGGGATGGGTTAGGATTACGCATGTGTGGGTATATTCTGTCGCATTTTATAGGTATCTTGCGTCTTTCTCTTTATTCCTTCTTTATCATGAGTATCTGTGCCTATTAATACACCACCTCGCAGGATAGTGGAAGAGGAATGGATAGTAACGAGATAATATTCTTCTTACATATACCTTAGCTTGATTACAGGTAACACCAGGTAGAAGTTACGTGACTCTTAAGAGTTTTCCTCGACTTGGCTGATTCAACTGTAAGACTTGCTGTATTTATCCTTATTAAAATCCTCCACCTTAAGAATCCTCCACCTGTAAGACCCTCCACTTGTAAGACTCTCCACCTGTAAGACCCTCCACTTGTAAGACTCTCCACTTGTAAAACCCTTTATGGATTTGAAATACCTTCTCGTCTTGGCTCCACTAGTACTGTACACACCCTCTCTAGCCTTAGTTTACAGTAATGTTGAAGTATATAATGAAGACTCACAGCTCATGGGTTAGAAAAACAAAAGATGCTTGTTTTATTTATTTATTTATTTATTTATTTATAGCTTATTTTAGAATCCCCGAAAGTTAGAACAAAATGGCTGACGGGACTCACAAGCAGGCGATGTTTACAGTATGGACCAAGAATAAAAAATAAATGAAAAATAAAATAAATAAATCGTAAATTGGTGCATTGTTTCTCCAGGGGTAATTATAGAAGTACAAATGTTCTCCAGCAGTGGGTAACGATCATAGCCACGTATAGAGCTTCTAACGCAGGTAGATTGATATAGATGCAGTACCTGGAGTTAGTGGGTTACAGGGGCCTCCTACACGATAATATTAAAGGTGTTTTTTCCTTCTGTTTGTGGCACTTGAGGTGTTTAGGTTAGGTTTAATTAAAATGGTTTAGTTATAATAGTTATATTACGATAAGTTAAGTTGAATTTAGAACTTTTGATTTGCATATATCGTGTTTTAGAAGGATTTGTTAGCTAATAAGTTTAATTTGGATAAGTTTAGTTTAATTTAGATCATTTGATTTTACAAGGTCGTATTATAATGACTGGGAACCATATAGAAACTGTTAGAGAAGTAAATATTTCTACGGCAGTGAATGAGTAAGTCAATAAGTGGTGTATAGAGCTGCTGACGCAACTTAAACGGTATATACTGTACATTATATGTTATCAGAGCTTTCCTGTTGTACGTAACCGCCTCCGTCAAAGTGTCTTACTGGCTCATGTGAAGATTAGCCTCTAGTTTATTTAACCTCAAGATTAACTACACTGGCACTGCCTGACCTGACCTGCCCTGACCTACCCTACCCTACCCTACCCTACCCTACCCTACCCTACCCTACCCTAACCTAATTTAACTTCCCAAGTAGCGTTAGGTTAATCATTAGTTGAAATAAGCTGGGAGGGTTAATCTTCAGGTAATCTATCTTAATTAACAATTTTGGTCAGGTGAGGCCTTCCTTACCTTACTCGAGCAGGGAGGAGGAGAGGACTTGCTAACGTCTACAGATCGTAAATCAACCAAGGCAATGTTAAGAATACACACTTTTATTTTACCTTCAATGGCTTAAGAACACATCTTAACACCATGAATATTAAAAAACACCATTTAAACATACCGTGTGATTATTATATTCCTAATAAAATACGGTGTATCTTGTGAACCAGATTTATTGTTTGACCTTAGTGAATGAGAAACTGGTTGAGGTGTATTGTGGTAAACATCCTTAAGAGCAGCTCTGTGTGTTCTTACGACCTCAAAGTAACACAAAAGGTAGCCAATATCTACCCTTGATCAGTCACTTTATGTAGATGTCAATTGTGTCATTTTTCTAGACTTAGTGCCCCCTGGAGGAGAAAGTAAATACAATGTTGATATATTTTGGTCACAACACACTAGTAGATTATTTTTCCTTTTTAACTAAATAATTAACACTATGAAGCTAACTAATTATATAACTCAAAGATGGTAACCAATATGGCGTCGATATTGTTCACATACTCTATGATAAATAGATGTATTGTCTGTTTAATTTTAGGGAAGAATTTAATTTATAAACTTTTGAGAATCTGGATACAGGAGTTTTTTCTTTGTGTGTGTGTGTGTGGTGATGATGACGCATACTTTCCTCTGCAGTGAAAAAAATATCTTGACATTGCAAAGTTTAACTGTAAGCCGAAGGAACGTTTGTAATGTGACTTGTTATGTGAAATTGTAACTTGAAATTCTTTGTGAAAAAAATATTTCCCTATAAAGTTTGGCAATAAATGAAGTATTACATCAAGGTGTAACTTGTAGTTCCTTGTGGAGTAATTACCTATGTGGACGATACAGCTACTCCAGGGTGTAAGACCTAGAGTAGAAAGTCTTTAGACCTTACCTGAGGTTGAAAGACTCTTATAGTGGAACGTCTTAGGTATTGACACTTTAATTACAGTGAATAAAATATAATCTACCTAAACATTCCTTCACCTGGCGACAACTAATGATACAGGTGGTGTAATAACTCTTTAAAATTCCTCCGTTTGATATAATAATGACCACACATGAACTTATAATGTGCAATATCTTGATAACACATTAGCTGCAACATTACACATAGTCCAGTGTATGTGTAGTGAGGGACATCTACCTAAATGAGTTACAGAATGTGGAGTTGAGCAAAAAAAAGTTGGGACATGTTTGAGATCATCAGTTGAGCCAAACGTTTATACTCAATATTGTTTTAATGGTATTTTAGAGCGACCGAAAAATGTAAACAAAATGGCCGGCTAGGTGACACATACCTTACAAGAAATAAACATGAGAACGAACACACACACACACACACACACACTAGTTTTACCCACATTATCACCAGACTATCGGCATACCTGGTCGGTGGACACCTGCCTCCTCCTCCTCCTCCTCACCTTGCTAATATGCTAATATGCAAATATGCTCTGGTATGTTCCAGTCTATTTAAGATATGCTCCCATCTATCTTAAAGAGCTTATGCTAGGTTGGTCTGATATGCTCCTCAAAGACTATGCTGATATACTCTTGTCATCTGATATGCCATTATGTTCATATCACTCTAAAGGATATACTAATATGTTCTGATATGTTGGTATGGTTCTGTCTCTCAGAGGGTGTGCTGATGTACTATAAGAGCATATGGGGTATGCTGATATACTTGGTTATGTAGCTAGGCTCATATCTCTCTTACAGGGTATGCTAATATACCCTGATATGCTTGCATCTATCTCTGAGCGTATACTGGTTGACTGTAATGACATAAGAGATATGCTGGTATGCTTCTAAGGGAATATGTTAACATACTCTAATAATAATTTGAAATGAGGTTAGCTATACCTTAGATTCAGGGGATATACTGATATGATATGAATTAACCTAGAAGTATACTGATATGTTCTCAAGGCATTCAGGGGATCTGTTAGTATGCTTCGACATACTTTCGGAACAAGGTAAACTGGACCTTCAGAAGATAGGGTGATATGCTGACATATTCTGATGGATCTAAGAGAGTGGAAGACTATGAGAGCTAGTTAATATACTCAGGTATGTTGATATCCCTTCATGGCACTTGGGATATATGGTAATATACTCCGATGTGTCTCTTTGGATATACTGATATGCCACTAATGGGTCCCCAGAAAGCAGGAGACAAGTTGATCTGCTTCGAGGACACTAATCTGTATAATGAATTTTTCCCTGACTGTTAAGAAGTATACTGGTATATTTCAAATGTTGCTTAGTATTATAGTATACTTTGGGCTGTTCTGAACATATTTCACAGCTGATTTTCAGAAATATATGCTGCTGTCACTGGCTTGTTTATTCCGGAGACATTGATTATACTTTGAGTATGTTGATATGCTTTGTTACCAGTCATGGAATATGCTGATATGTTCTGACACTTCTCAGTGATTACCCTGATATACTTAGATACCTGACAGTATTTATTGGAGTATAGTGTCCTATACTCTGATGTCATTCTAGTGATATGCTGATGAGCTGACATACCGCTTTATGTAACTGTGATATATTGGATCATATACATCCATTCCTCACGCTTAATATATATGATATTCTAAACAATGCTGATATTATTTATGTTATACCCTGATTATATACTAACATACTACAGTGTCATTTATAGTGTATGATATTAAACATTCGGGGGTATACTTTGAGGTTATTTAGAGAATATGATGGCAAACGGTGATATACTCTGATGCCATATTTGGTATACACAGATATATTGATATAATTTATATAATATACCGATAGATATAACTAAATATCTGTGAAGTAAATCCTGTACTTTTTGATATACCATTCAGGGTGAAGGTATGCTAATATACCACGATAGCACCGTCTCTCAGCGCTAATATACCCTGATGGCACACTTAACATCCTGGCGCCGGTCGTGGGGTATACTGATATGCTAAAGTCTTCTTCATCTTCTAATATCTCGACTTCAGCTTCGTAAACTGTGATTACTTAAACGTATTTAACGCTCGTTTACGTAGCTTTTTTGTAGAATAAATGAATGTATATCCGGGGTTCTTCTGTTTCTTTGTCCATCTGATGTTTGCGTCCATGTTGAGGAGAACCACTTAGCAGGGCTCGCATTTTCCCATAATGTGTTACCTCAAGTTCCATAATTTGCACTTAGTGAAGCCACGATATCCCGCGTTATGTTGCCCGTCTTACTTCCTTCTGGGTTATGTGTCTTAAGTTGGTGAAAAAATTAAATTAAGGCTGAATTATTGGTAAATGTTAAGGTATTATAGTACTTGTCTGTCGTGTTGTTAATATAACATAGTTTCACCAGCAGTATGTACTCAAGAGCTTATTAACATCGTTGACGAGTCAGAGCCGCAACACTGAACCAATCTATATGAACATTAACACAAAAAATAAATTGTTACATTACATCGACTATCAAGACACAACTTACAATACAAATTAATAAATAATTGTACCAGGCAGATAAAAATATTAGTTACAAAAAATTATGAAAATAGTCTTAATGTTCACGCCAGAACTTACCCCATAACAAAAGCCATACAACATTTTCCCAGTTAAGACTTCGTTAAATACAATCTCAAACTCCTTCTCAGAAACTGTGTGTTGGTGGTGTGCCACGTGTGGAGTGTGTGTGTGTGTGTGTGTGTGTGTGACAGCACCTTTGATTTATACAAATATTCACCCAAATGAATAACACCAAGTAATTCACCATGTTATTCACGACTCTTAGATCACTTGGCTTGCGTCTCTCAAAAGGTCGAGCCAGGGTCAGCTGATTCAGTAAACACCGCTCACATTAATAAGGACCTGCCACACTTTGCCATAAACAGATAAATTGTACCGGGAATTTTCCCCCCACACACTCATCATTGTCACTTTATGTAACTTGCTGACAAAACCCATGACCCTTCAGGCCTTTTACGCCCTTAATGCATGAGTCATAAAGGCAAGCATGAACTCCGCATGCTTCCCAGTTGGGCACTGTAAACGCTTTTGCGCTTCACCTTGCACAGGATGTAAGGGGTGCCCAATAAACTAGCCCCCTCGTGGGCAATCTGTAATCACTACCACTGTCTCGCGGCCCAGAGTAGTAGTTGGACATATCACTAGACAGGGAAATTCACACTTAACACAAGTGTTATCTCAAGGTCATATTCACAACACTTCCCTGGACAGAATTCATAATTTATTTTCTCATATTACATCTGTGTGTATACCTGCTACTAGATAAACAGAAAATGCCAAGAAGTGTTTACATCAAGCGCTGCCACTTAAGAGTTCCAAGAACTAAATTAAAACAATTAGTGTGTGTGTGTGCATGGTGTGAGTGTGCATGGTGTGTGTGTGTGTGAGTGTGCATGGTGTGTGTGTGTGCATTGTGTGTGTGTGTGTATATGGTGTGTGTTTGTTTGTTTGTATGGTGTGTGCATGGTGTGTGTGTGTGTGTGTGTGTATGTGTGTATGGTGTGTGTATGTGTATGGTGTGTGTATGTATAGTGTGTGTGTGTGTGTGTGTATGGTTTGTGCATGTACGGTGTGTGTATGGGTGTGTGTGATTGTGCATGGTGAGTGTGTGACTGTGTATGGGGTGTGTGTGTGTGTGTTTCCAATGCCATGAGGATAACATACAATTCTTAAAATTTCTTGCGGAAGGAGTTATTTAAATTTTCAGAAGTCGAGAGCAAGACATTTTTATTGACAATCGTGATAGTCAATTTCTTGACTATTTCGAGCAAGATTATTGGTTCAAAACCCGGTTAATACCATATTTAATGACACGAAGCTTATTTATCGAGTATTTACCTTGGCTATATATAACATAGATCAATAACATTATGTATAAAATGCACAAACAGTTTTTTACGACACACTGAGTTTATTATTTGGGTGGTGTTTTGGCGTGTTTGTTTACAAAACACAAGCCCATACAGCCGGTCATTCTCCACACACTAACAACCCTCCCTACTGTAACCACGATAGTTGAACCAGTCTATATTAAACACTCGTTCCTCCTCCTCGCCAGCCACTTACGAGTCCCCAATAGTTTTTATTCGCTTTCTCTCATTTCTTTTTAATAATAACAATAATACCAAGGATAGCTGCTGCGTCGTCTGCATTGTTGTTGTGATGTTCCGTCTCCCTTCTACTCGCACAGCGGCGTTAACTTTTTTTTCTTGCTGTAGTAACTGAACCAAGAGCCACTCGTGTGACCACATTTGGAAGAAATTACTCGTAATTTCTTGCTCCAAATTAATTGCTCATCAAAGGGATCGTATGACCGTAACTTAAGTCACCCTTTAAGAAAAACTGTAAATACTGATTCACAAAACTTAAGGATAATTTCTGACTTGGAACCATCGGTGTAATGCAGAAAACAGTTATTGTATTCTAAAACCTACCCAAGAAATCTTTTACCCACTTGCGATATAATTCTTTTCTATTCCATCAATAGATGTTATTTTACTTTTTTATACGTATTTTTATTTTAGTAATTTATAAACTATTTTCTTTATATACTTCATTACCTTTTAGTGTAATGAAGAGAATGAATTACAGAAGGTTTTTATAATTATATTGCGAACAATATTTTTCCTCGCAATAAATAAACAATGACGATGATCTTGTTTACAATATGGAGCTTGATGTCTTACTCCATATTCGTTTATTACATTTTCTGCCATACCCGACTGTTCTTTTCTTTCTTGTGGTGAAGGTTTTTGACAATTGATATATATATAAAGTTGAGTTAAGAATAATGACTCTGATATTATAGCCATTAGGTCCTGAATAATAAGTGGTGTCTAAGTGAACAAATGTATGATGTCTTCAATTACCAGCGTAGTGGGGGGTAACAGTGGGGGTAGAAGCGAAGGGTAGGAGTGAAGGGTGGGAGTAAGGCGTGGGAGTAAGGGGTGGGAGTAAGGGGTGGGAGTAAGGGGTGGGAGTAAGGCGTGGGAGTAAGGGTGGGAGTAAGGGGTGGGAGTAAGGGGTAGGAGTAAGGGGTGGGAGTAAGGGGTGGGAGTAAGGGATGGGAGTAATGGGTGGGAGTAAGGGGTGGGGGAGTAGGGGTGGGGGTGAGAGTTGGGAGTAAGGCGTGGGAGTGGGCGTGCGGGCGGGGGTGGGAGTAAGTGCTGGGAGTAAGGGGGTGGGGGTAAAGGGATGGGAGTGGGGGTGGGAGTAAAGGCGTGGGAGTAAGGCGGCGTGGGAGTGGGGGTGGGGAGATGGGGTGGGGAGTAAGGGGGGTGGGAGTAAGGGGTGGGAGTAAGGGTGGGAGTAAGGGGTGGGAGTAAGGGGTAGGAGTAAGGGGTAGGAGTAAGGGGTGGGAGTAAGGGGGTGGGAGTAAGTGGTGGGAGTAAGGGGTGGGAGTAAGGCATGGGAGTAAGGCGTGGGAGTAAGGGTGGGAGTTAGGGGTGTGAGTAAGGGGTGGGAGTAAGGGGTGGGTAGGAGTAAGGGGTGGGGAGTAAAGGGGTGGGAGTGAGAGATGGGAGTAGGGTGGGGAGTGAGGCATGAGATGGGGTGAATCAAGAGATTGGGAGTAAGGGGTGCAGTGGGGTGGGAGTAAGGGGTGAGGTGAGGGGTGGGAGTAAGGGGTGGGAGTAAGGCGTGGAAGTAAGGGTGGGATTAAGGGGTGGGATTAAGGGGTCGGAGTAAGGGGTAGGAGTAAGGGGTGGGAGTAAGGGGTGGCAGTAAGGGGTGGCAGTAAGGGGTAGGAGTAAGGGTTGGGAGCAAGGGGGGTGGAAGCAAGGGGTGGGAGTAAGGGGTATGAGTAAGTGGTAGGAGTAAGTGGTAGGAGTAAGGGGTAGAAGTAAGGGGTAGAAGTAAGGGGTAGGAGTAAGGGGTAGAAGTAAGGGGTAGAAGGAAGGGGTGGGAGCAAGGGGTGGGAATAAGGGGTGGGAATAAGGGGTGGGATTAAGGGGTGGGAGTAAGGGGTAGGAGTAAGGGGTAGGAGTGACGAGTAAGAATGTGGGACAAGAGGGAGGGGTAGTAGTGGGTGTAGGGTTAGGTTACAAACTTCTATTTACTTCATCATCTGTATCCTGCTGGTGATGTTCTCTCTTTAAACAATTTGTAAAATAAATACATAAATGGTCAGGTGTAAATGGTAAGAATTTAACAGAGTAATACTGAGATATTACAAGAAAGAACTAAAAACTGTCCACTGTGTGTATCAACATTTTATAAAAGTATTTGTGAAGCTGTAAAATACTTAGATATAAACTTTTAATTCAACTCTGTAATACAAATAATTGCAATAATGAATCTAAACAAGAAATGAACTGGGTGAAAAAAATCTACAAAATACTAAAAATATAAAAAAGAAGAATTACAGTAAAACCTGAATCATTGTAATAAACATTATTAAACTTTTCGTTGTTATGACCTAAAACAAACAAGGAAGACTCGTCTAGATTTTCGCTCTGTGAATTAACTCCTTGGATCGCTTTTGGGCAAGAGGGGAGTTACTCCGACTTATTCCGTGAAAATATTCCCAACTGTCCATAGAATCCGTTACAGTTTCCTTTATAGTAAGTGACTCACAAATGATTAATATTCCCATTCACCAATACTTTATTATATCAGAGAACAGTGCAGAGATAAGCTGGCCAATGAGCGATGGTCAAAGATAATACAGATTTAATACTGGATTGATAAGTACAGCTATAGTGATTTGTTTCATGTTACAGTAATAATAACTTTATCAAATGTTATAACTACCAAAGTGTTATTTTCGTGATCGATACCCTGCTGCCAGGATTATAACATCGTTTAAAAGTTCAGTAAAAATATCATGCAGATTAAAACCTAACCTAGTGTATCGTAACCTAACTTAGCCTTTCCTAAGCTAACTTAGACTATCCTAAACTAGCCTAACCTATCCTAATCACACCAAACCTAACCTATCCTAAATTTATATATCATCAACAGATTTATAGATATGTTGGAGAAATAATTATCAAAAGTTTGTCTCTGCAAATGTATTTTAAAAAAAAGAAAATGAAATTAAAACTTTCTAGAGAACTCAATTGTGTCATGAGCGTTGCGGCTTGGTTAGGTTAGGTAACATTAGGTTAGGTTAGATAAGGTAAGGTAAGATTAGGTAAGGTGAGGTAGTGTTAGGGTTAAATACATTTTACTAATTTTGCATCAAAATAATCACGACTGAAGGTATCGGATAAAAAACCTCTGAATATAATTCTTTTTCTGAGAAAAAAATTTCTTTACCACTTATTTTTTGCCCCACTTTTTTTATTAAGTTTGATGAACTTAGATTAGGTTAGGTATTATTTAACTCTGAGTCATGGGTACTTATTGGATACTTGGCAGAATAACTTGTTATAACTTGGTCCTAACAAAGGCGGAGTCTAAGCAAAAATGTTCACTTGACCTCATATTTGGATTTCATTACTGAAGGATATTTACAGCTATACCACATTAATAAGGTCTATCTGCAAGTTTATTCAGTCATAAAAAAAATATACCCTAAATGTGGACAATAAAAATCTTCTATTTTGGTACAAATTACTTGAAAAGTTGTAAGAAGACAAAAGCTGCATCTCTTCCATAAAGCGAGAAATAGAACAGCCAAGCCTCTTCTTGTCGTAAAAAAACTAATATTGTATTTTAGTATGTTGATGTACAAAACATTTTCTTCATTATTCTATGATAAAACAAGTCTAACAAGCATTATTAAAACATATATTATTAATTTTTTTTCATGCAATCCGGAAATAGCGACTACTATATCCAGGTTGATCGTGTTGAGGTCCTGTAAGTTACAGGCTAGATTACGAGCTCACTTACGGAGTTCGATGCCAAATATTTGTTTTGAGAATCCCGATCGGAGACTGTAAGTCCAGTTACTTGGTAAACAAGTAGATACAGTGAAATAAACTGCTGTACCTAAATATTATGTAACTCAAAATATATTCCCAAAACAGCACGTTTACAGATGAAAATAAAAAAAAGCATAAATAATACAAACAAAATCAATTAATATGTTTTTTATTACAGTATTTTTAAATATCAGAAGCGTAGGTTCAGCGCTTCTTTTGTGTCTTTTTCCCGGTGAAGATGTAGTCTCCCCATGGCAGGTACTGGTCCTTTTGTACACGGCAGAAAGTGGTAGTTTCCTTCTTCTTCTTGTTGTTTTGGGTCTTGTTGTTTTGGGTCTTGTTGTTTTGGGTCTTGTTGTTTTGGGTCTTAGTGTGTTTTGTGGTCTGCAGTTTGTTAGATCGGGGGCCCTTCTCCTTCATCTGGCAAGGCTTCACCTCCACCTTAGTCACCTTCGATACAGTGCGTCGGAACACCATTGTGATGTACTGACACTAACAGCTCTCTCACTGAGGTCAAATCAAAATTTGACCATACAGAAAGAATTACGGTTTAATAAGGTTGGAATTTAAAGAAATTGACAACAAAATAAAGCTCTGTTTATCACTATAGTAAAGAGGGATGGTGTTTGTAAAGATGATGGATGGTGTTATAATATGTAGTGATGATGGATGGTGTTATATGTAGTGATGAAGGATGGCGTTATATTGTAGTAATGATGGATGGTGTTATATGTAGTGATGATAAGAGGGTAATATATGTAGTGATGATGGATGGTGTTATATATATATATTGATGATGCATGATGTTATATGTAGTGATGATGGTTGGTGTTATATGTAGTGATGCTGGATGGTGTTATATGTAGTGATGATGGATAGAGTTATATGTAGTGATGATGGATGATGTTATATGTAGTGATGATGGGTGGTGTTATATGTAGTGATGTTGGATGGTGTTATATGTAGTGATGATGGATGATATTATATGTAGTGATGATAGGATGGTTCTATATGTAGTGATGATGGATGGTGTTATATGTAGTGATGATGGATGATGTTATATGTAGTGATGATAGGTTGGTTTTATATGTAGTGATGATGGATGGTGTTATATGTAGTGATGATGGATGGAGTTATATGTAGTGATGATGGATGATGTTATATGTAGTGATGATGGTTGGTGTTATATGTAATGATGTCGGATGGTGTTATATGTCGTGATGGATGGTTCTATATGTAGTGATGGTGGATGGTGTTATATGTAGTGATGATGGATCGTGTTATATGTAGTGATGATGGATAGTATTATATGTAGTGATGATGATGGATGGTGTTATAAGTAGTGATGATGGATGTTATATGTAGTGATGAAGGATGGTGTTAGTGGAGATTGTGAAGTGAGATGTAGTGAAGATTGTGAAGTGAGATGTAGTGAAGATTGTGAAGTCAGATGTGGTGAAGATTGTGAAGTGAGATGTAGTGAAGATTGTGAAGTGAGATGTAGTGAAGATTGTGAAGTGAGATGTAATGAAGATTGTGAAGTGAGATGTAGTGAAGATTGTGAAGTGAGATGTAGTGAAGATTGTGAAGTGAGATGTAGTGAAGATTGTGAAGTGAGATGTAGTGAAGATTGTGAAGTGAGATGTAGTGAAGATTGTGAAGTGAGATGTGGTAAAGATTGTGAAGTGAGATGTGGTGAAGATTGTGAAGTGAGATGTGGTGAAGATTGTGAAGTGAGATGTGGTGAAGATTGTGAAGTGAGATATGGTGGTGAGATTGTGATGTGAAGTGAGATGTAGTGAAGATGTGAAGTGAGATGTAGTGAAGATTGTGAAGTGAGATGTAGTGAAGGTTGTGAAGTGAGATGTAGTGAAGGTTGTGTAGTGAGATGTAGTGAAGATTGTGTAGTGAGAGGTAGTGAAGATTGTGAAGTGAGATGTAGTGAAGGTTGTGAAGTGAGATGTAGTGAAGGTTGTGTAGTGAGATGTAGTGAAGATTGTGTAGTGAGAGGTAGTGAAGATTGTGAAGTGAGATGTAGTGAAGATTGTGAAGTGAGATGTAGTGAAGATTGTGAAGTGAGATGTAGTGAAGATTGTGAAGTGAGATGTAGTAAAGATTGTGAAGTGAGATATGGTGAAGATTGTAAAGTGAGATGTAGTGAAAGATTGTGAAGTGAGATGTAGTGAAGATTGTGAAGTGAGATGTATTGAAGATTGTGAAGTGAGATGTAGTGAAGTTTGTGAAGTGGGATGTAGTGAAGATTGTGAAGTGAGATGTAGTGAAGATTGTGAAGTGGGATGTAGTGAAGCTTGTGAAGTGAGATGTAGTGAAGATTGTGAAGTGAGATGTAATGAAGATTGTGAAGTGAGATGTAGTGAAGATTGTGAAGTGAGATGTAGTGAAGATTGTGAAGTGAGATGTAGTGAAGATTGTGAAGTGAGATGTAGTAAAGATTGTGAATTGAGAAGTAGTGAAGATTGTGAAGTGGGATGTAG
>NW_024712077.1:0-15087 GCF_018991925.1 Homarus americanus | reverse complement strand
GGGTTTGAATCCTGCTGGGGTGAGGTGGTGATTATATTTAGAAGTCCGCGTGCTTTATTGGGCGAATGAAGTATACATGGATCCTCGTGTTTCGAAGCCGGATTTGGTAAAACGTTGCTCTGATCACCTAAGCTGCACGGGTGAACTCTATTAGAGGTTCACGGCGCTATGCTCAAGTGGAACAGGCATGTGAAATATGCAGAGTTCAGGACTGCTTTTATTGTCCTAGTGGCCCAGAGAGGAAGGTTCCCCGGTCACAATTATAAGATCTTGGGCTTAAACCTGGTGGGGTGAGGTGCTGATTATATGGTAGTCTCGTGTTTTTTTATTGGGCTAATGAAATATATATGGATTCTCCTGTTTCGAAGCCGGATTTGGTAAAACGTTGCTCTGTTCACCTAAGTGGCACGGGTGGTCCCCATTAGAGGTTCACGACGCCATAAGCTCGTTGAACAGGCTTTGTGTGAAATATAGCAGAGTCTAGGACTGCTTTTATTGTCCTAGTGGCCCAGAGGTAGCGTTCCCAGGTCACAATTATAAGATCGTTGGTTGAAATCCTGGTGGGGTGAGGTGTTGATTATATGTAGAAGTTCGCGTGCTTTATTGGGCTAATGAAATACATATGGATCCTCCTGTTTCGAAGCCGCATTTGGTAAAACGTTGTTATGATCATCTAAGCGGCACGGGTGGTCCCCATTAGAGGTTCACTGTGCCATAAGCCCTTTGAACAGGCTTTGTGTGAAATATAGCAGAGTCTAGGACTGCTTTTATTGTCCTGGTGGCCCAGAGGTAGCGTTCCCCGGTCACAATTATAAGATCGTGGCTTCAAATCCTGGTGGGGTGAGGCGTTGATTATATGTAGAAGTCCGCGTGTTTTATTGGGGAATGAAATATATATGGATCCTCGTGTTTTGAAGCCGCATTTGGTAAAACGTTGCTCTGATCACCTAAGCAGCTCGGGTGGTCCCTATTAGAGGTTCACGGCGCCATAAGGTCGTTGAACAGGCTTTGTGTGAAATATAGTAGAGTCTACGAATGCTTTTATTGTCCTGTTGGCCCAGAGGTAGCGTTCCCCGGTCACAATTATAAGATTGTGGCTTCAAATCCTAGTGGGGTGAGGCGTTGATTATATGTAGAAGTCCACGTGCATTATTGGGCTAATGAAATATATATGGATCCTCGTGTTTCAAAACCGCATTTGGTAAAGCGTTGCTCTGATCACCTAAGCGGCACGGGTGGTCCCCTATAGTGGTTCACAGTGCCATAAGCTCGTTTAACGGGCTTTGTGTGAAATATAGTAGAGTCTAGGACTGCTTTTATTGTCCTGGTGGCCCAGAGGTAGCATACCCCGGTCACAATTATAAGATTGTGGGTTTGAATCCTGGTGGGGTGAGGTGTTGATTATATATATAGAAGTCCGAGCGCTTTATTGGGCTAATGAAATATATATGGATCCTCGTGTTTCCAAGCCGGATTTGGTAAAACGTTGCTCTGATCACATAAGCGGCACGGGTGGACCCATTAGAGGTTCACTGCGCCATAAGCTCGTTGAAAAGGATTTGTGTGAAATATAGCAGAGTCTAGGACTGCGTTTAGTGTCCTGGTGGCCCAGAGGTAGCATACCCCGGTCACAATTATAAGATCGTGGGTTTGAATCCTAGTGGGGTGAGGTGTTGATTATATGTAGAAGTCCGCGTGCTTTATTGGGCTAATGAAATATATATGGACCCTCGTGTTTTGAAGCCGCATTTGGTAAAACGTTGCTCTGATCACCTAAGCGGCACAGGTGGTCCCCATTAGAGGTTCACGGCGCCATAAGCTCGTTGAACAGGCTTTGTGTGAAATATAGCAGTGTCTAGGACTGCTTTTTTTTCCTGGTGGCCCAGAGGTAGCGTTCCCCGGTCACAATTATAAGATCTTGGGTTTAAATCCTGGTGGGGTGAGGTGTTGATTATATGTAGAAGTCTGCGTGCTTTATTGGGCTAATGAAATATATATGGATTCTCCTGTTTCGAAGCCGCATTTGGTAAAACGTTGCTCTGATCACCTAAGTGGCACGGGTGGTCCCCTATAGTGGTTCACAGCCCCATAAGTTCGTTGAAGAGGCTTTGTGTTAAATATAACAGAGTCTAGGACTGCTTATAGTGTCCTGGTGGCCCATAGGTAGCGTTCCTCGGTCACAATTATAAGATCGTGGTTTCGAATCCTGGTGGAGTGAGGTGTTGATTATATGTAGAAGTCTGCGTGCTTTATTGGGCTAATGAAATATATATTGATCCTCGTGTTTCGAAGCCGGATTTGGTGAAACGTTGCTCTGATCACCTAAGCGGCATGGGTGGTCCCCATTAGAGGTTCACCGTGCCATAAGCCCGTTGAACAGGCTTTGTGTGAAAAATAGCAGAGTCTAGGAATGCTTTTATTGTCCTAGTGGCCCAGAGGTAGCGTCCCCCGGTCACAATTATAAGATCGTGGCTTCAAATCCGGGTGGGGTGAGGCGTTGATTATATGTAGAAGTTTGCGTGCTTTATTGGGCTAATGAAATATATATGGATCCTCGGGTTTCGAAGCCGCATTTGGTTAAACGTTGCTCTGATCACCTAAGTGGCACGGGTGGCCCCCTTAGTGGTTCACAGCGCCATAAGCTCGTTGAACAGGCTTTGTGTGAAATATAGTAGAGTCTAGGACTGCTTTTATTGTCCTAGTGGCCTAGAGGTAGCGTTTCCCGGTCACAATTATAAGATCGTGGGTTCAAATCCTGGTGGGGTGAGGTGTTGATTACTGTATATGTAGAAGTAAGCGTGCTTTATTGGGCTATTTAAATATATATTGATCCTCGTGTTTCGAAGCCGGATTTGGTAAAACGTTGCTCCGATCACCTAAGCAGCACAGATGGTCCCCATTAGAGGTTCATGGCGCCATAAGGTCGTTGAACAGGCTTTGTGTGAAATATAGTAGAGTCTAGGACTGCTTTTATTGTCCTGGTTGCCCAGAGGTAGCGTTCCCCGGTCACAATTATAAGATCGTGGTTAAAATCCTGGTGGGGTGAGGTGTTGATTATATGTAGAACCGTTGTGCTATTGGGCTAATGAAATATATATGGATCCTCGTGTTTCCAAGCCGGATTTGGTAAAACGTTGCTCCTATCACCTAAGCGGCACGGGTGGTCCCCTATAGTGGTTCACGGTGCCATAAGCTCACTGAACAGGCTTTGTGTGAAATATAACAGAGTCTAGGACTGCTTCAGTGTCCTCGTGGCCCATAGGTAGCATTCCCGGTCACAATTATAAGATCGTGGGTTCGAATCCTGGTGGGGTGAGGTGTTGATTATTTGTAGAAGTCGCGTGCTTTATTGGGATAATGAAATATATATGGTTTCGAAGCCGGATTTGGTAAAACGTTGCTCCGATCACCTAAGTGGCACAGGTGGTCCCCATTAGAGGTTCATGGCGCCATAAGGTCGTTGAACAGGCTTTGTTCTGAAATATAGTAGAATCTAGGACTGCTTTTATTGCCCTGGTTGCCCAGAGGTAGCGTTCCCCGGTCACAATTATAAGATAGTGGGTTAAAATCCTGGTGGGGTGAGGTGTTGATTATATGTAGACGTCCGCGTGCTTTATTGTGCTAATGAAATATCTATGGATCCTCGTGTTTCCAAGCCGGATTTGGTAAAACGTTCCTCTTATCACCTAAGCGGCACAGGTGGTCCCCATTAGAGGTTCATCGCGCCATAAGGTCGTTGAACAGGCTTTGTGTGAAATATAGTAGAGTCTAGGACTGCTTTTATTGTCCTGGTTGCCCAGAGGTAGCGTTCCCCGGTCACAATTATAAGATCGTTGGTTCAAATCCTGGTGGGGTGAGGTGTTGATTATATGTAGAAGTCCGCGTGCTTTATTTGGCTAATGAAATATATATGGATCCTCGTGTTTCCAAGCCTGATTTGGTAAAACGTTGCTCTTATCACCTAAGCGGCACGGGTGGTCCCCTATAGTGGTTCACGGTGCCATAAGCTCATTGAACAGGCTTCGTGTGAAATATAACAGAGTCTAGGACTGCTTATAGTGTCCTCGTGGCCCATAGGTAGCATTCTTCGGTCACAATTATAAGATCGTGGGTTCGAATCCTGGTGGGGTGAGGTGTTGATTATATGTAGAAGTCCGCGTGCTTTATTGGGCTAAAGAAATATATATGGATCCTCCTGTTTCGAAGCCGCATTTGGTTAAACGTTGCTCTGATCACCTAAGCGGCACGGATGGTCCCCATTAGAGGTTTACAGCGTCATAAGCTCATTGAACAGGCTTTGTGTGAAATATAGCAGAGTCTAGGACTGCTTTTATTATCCTGGTGGCCCAGAGGTAGCATACCCCGGTCACAATTATAAGATCGTGGGTTTGAATCCTGGTGCGGTGAGGTGTTGATTATATGTAGAAGTCCGAGTGCTTTATTGGGCTAATGAAATATATATGGATCCTCGTGTTTCGAAGCCGGATTTGGTAAAACGTTGCTCTGATCACCTAAGGGGCACGGGTGGTCCCCTATAAGCTCGTTGAACAGGCTTTGAGTTAAATATAACAGAGTCTAGGACTGCTTATAGTGTCCTGGTGGCCCATAGGTAGCGTTCCTCGGTCACAATTATAAGATCGTGGTTTCGAATCCTGGTGGAGTGAGGTGTTGATTATATGTAGAAGTCCGCGTGCTTTATTGGGTTAATGAAATATATATGGATCCTCGTGTTTCGAAGCCGGATTTGGTAAAACGTTGCTCTGATCACCTAAGCGGCACGGATGGTCCCCATTAGAGGTTCACAGCGTCATAAGCTGCTTTGTTTGTTGTAACAGGCGTTTGTGGTTGAATATATAGCAGAGTGTAGGACTGCTTTTTTTGTCCTGGTGGCCCAGAGGTAGCGTTCCCCGGTCACAATTATAAGATTGTGGGTTTGAATCCTGGTGGGGTGAGGTGTTGATTATATGTAGAAGTACGAGTGCTTTATTGGGCTAATGAAATATATATGGATCCTCGTGTTTCCAAGCCGGATTTGGTAAAACGTTGCTCTGATCACCTAAGCGGCACGGATGGTCCCCATTAGAGGTTCACAGCGTCATAAGCTCGTTGAACAGGCTTTGTGTGAAATATAGCAGAGTCTAGGACTACTTTTTTTGTCCTGGTGGCCCAGGGGTAGCGTTCCCCGGTCACAATTAGAAGATCATGGGTTCGAATCCTGGTGGGGTGAGGTGTTGTTTATATGTAGAAGCCACGTGCTTTATTGGGAAAATGAAATATATATGGATCCTCGTGTTTTGAAGCCGCATTTGGTAAAACGTTGCTCTGATCACCTAGGCAGCACGGGTGGTCTCCATTAGAGGTTCACAGCGCCATAAGCTCGTTGAACAGGCTTTCTGTGAAATATAGCAGAGCCTACGAATGCTTTTATTGTCCTGTTGGCCCAAAGGTAGCGTTCCCCGGTCACAATTATAAGATTGTGGGTTTGAATCCTGGTGGGGTGAGGTGTTGATTATATGTAGAAGTCCGAGTGCTTTATTGGGCAAATGAAATATATATGGATCCTCGTGTTTTGAAGCCGCATTTGGTAAAACGTTGCTCTGATCACCTAGGCAGCACGGGTGGTCTCCATTAGAGGTTCACAGCGCCATAAGCTCGTTGAACAGGCTTTCTGTGAAATATAGCAGAGCCTACGAATGCTTTTATTGTCCTGTTGGCCCAGAGTAGCGTTCCCAGTCACAATTATAAGATTGTGGGTTTGAATCCTGGTGGGGTGAGGTGTTGATTATGTAGAAATGCGAGTGCTTTATTGGGCTAATGAAATATATATGGATCCTCGTGTTTAAGCGGATTTGGTAAACGTTGCTCTGATCACTATAAGCAACACGGATAGTCCCCATTAGAGTTCTGGCGTCATAAGCTCGTTGAACAGGCTTTGTGTGATATGTAGAGTCTAGGACTGCTTTTTGTCCTGGTGGCCCAGGTAGCGTTCCCCGGTGCAATTATGAATCGTGGTTTCAAATCCTGGTGGGGTGAGGTGTTGATTATATGTAGAAGTCCGCATGCTTTATTGGGCTAATAAATATATGGATCCTCGTGTTTCGAAGCCGCATTTGGTAAAGCCGTTATGATCACCCTAAGCGCAGGTGGTCCCCCATTAAGCTGGGAGTTCCACGGCATAAAAAAGCTCGTTGAACAGGCTTTGTGTGAAATATAACAGAGTCTAGGACTGCTTATAGTATCCTGGTGGCCCATAGGTAGCGTTCCTCGGTCACAATTATAAGATCATGGGTTCGAATCCTGGTGGAGTGAGGTGTTGATTATATGTAGAAGTCCGCGTGCTCTTTTGGGCTTATGAAATATATATGGATCTTTGTGTTTCGAAGCCGGATTTGGTAAAACGTTGCTCTGATCACCTAAGCGGCGCGGATGGTCCCCATTAGAGGTTCACAGCGCCATAAGCTCGTTGAACAGGCTTTTTGTGAAATATAGCAGAGTCTAGGACTGCTTTTATTGTCCTGGTGGCCCAGAGGTAGCGTTCCCCGGTCACAATTAGAAGATCGTGGATTCGAATCCTGGTGGGGTGAGGTGTTGATTATATGTAGAAGTCCGCGTGTTTTATTGGGCAAATGAAATTTATATGGATCCTAGTGTTTTGAAGCCGCATTTGGTAAAACGTTGCTCTGATCACCTAAGCTGCACGGGTGGTCCCCATTAGAGGTTCACGGCGCCAAAAGCTCGTTGAACAGGCTTTGTGTGAAATATAGCACAGTCTAGGACTGCTTTAATTATCCTGGTGGCCCAGAGGTAGCGTTCCCCGGTCACATTTATAAGATCGTGGGTTTAAATCCTGGTGGGGTGAGGTGTTGATTATATGTAGAAATCCGCGTGCTTTATTGGGCTAATGAAATATATATGGATCCTCGTGTTTCGAAGCCGCATTTGGTAAAACGTTGCTCTGATCACCTAAGCGACACAGGTGGTCCCAATGAGAGGTTCACGGCGCCATAAGCTCGTTGAACAGGCTTTGTGTGAAATATAGCAGAGTCTAGGACTGCTTTTATTGGCCTGGTGGCCCAGAGGTAGCATTCCCCGGTCACAATTATAAGATCGTGGTTTCGAATCCTGGTGGAGTGAGGTGTTGATTATATGTAGAAGTCCGCGTGCTTTATTGGGTTAATGAAATATATATGGATCCTCGTGTTTCGAAGCCGGATTTGGTAAAACGTTGCTCTGATCACCTAAGCGGCCGGATGGTCCCCATTAGAGGTTCACAGCATCATAAGCTCGTTGAACAGGCTTTGTTTGAAATATAGCAGAGTCTAGGACTGCTTTTTTTGTCCTGGTTGCCCAGAGGTAGCGTTCCCCGGTCACAATTAGAAGATCGTGAGTTCGAATCCTGGTGGGGTGAGGTGTTGTTTATATGTAGAAGCCACGTGCTTTATTGGGCAAATGAAATATATATGGATCCTCGTGTTTTGAAGCCGCATTTGGTAAAACGTTGCTCTGATCACCTAGGCAGCACGGGTGGTCTCCATTAGAGGTTCACAGCGCCATAAGCTCGTTGAACAGGCTTTCTGTGAAATATAGCAGAGCCTACGAATGCTTTTATTGTCCTGTTGGCCCAGAGGTAGCGTTCCCCGGTCAGAATTATAAGATTGTGGGTTTGAATCCTTGTGGGGTGAGGTGTTGATTATATGTAGAAGTCCGAGTGCTTTATTGGGCTAATAAAATATATATGGATCCTCGTGTTTCCAAGCCGGATTTGGTAAAGCGTTGCTCTGATCACCTAAGCGGCACGGATGGTCCCCATTAGAGGTTCACAGCGCCATAAGCTCGTTAGACAGGCTTTATGTGATATACCCAGCAGAGTCTAGGACTGCTTGCGTCCTGGTGGCCCAGAGGTAGCGTTCCCGGTCTGAGTATAAGATCGTGGTTTCAAATCCTGGTGGGGTGAGGTGTTGAAGTTATGTAGAAGTCCGCATGCTTTATTGGGCTAATGAAATATATATGGATCCTCGTGTTTGAAGCCGCATTTGGTAAAACGTTGCTCTGATCACCTAAAGCGGGTGGTCCCCATTAGAGGTTCACGGCGCCATAAGCTCGTTGAACAGGCTTTGTGTGAAATATAGCAGAGTCTACGACTGCTTTTATTGTCCTCGTGGCCCAGAGGTAGCGTCCCCCGGTCACAATTATAAGATTGTTGGTTCAATTCCTGGTGGGGTGAGGTGTTGATTATATGTAGAAGTCTGCGTGCTTTATTGGTCTAATGAAATATATATGGATCCTCGTGATTCGAAGCCGCATTTGGTAAAACGTTGCTCTGATCACCTAAGCGGCACGGGTGGTCCCCTATAGTCGTTCACAGCGCCATAAGCTCATTGAACAGGCTTTGTGTGAAATATAGCAGAGTCTAGGACTGCTTTTATTGTCCTGGTGGCCCAGAGGTAGCGTTCCCCGCTCACAATTAGAAGATCGTGGGTTCGAATCCTGGTGGGGTGAGGTGTTGATTATATGTAGAAGTCCGCGTGTTTTATTGGGCAAATGAAATATATATGGATCCTAGTGTTTTGAAGCCGCATTTGGTAAAACGTTGCTCTGATCACCTAAGCGGCACGGGTGGTCCCCATTAGAGGTTTACGGCGCCAAAAGCTCGTTGAACAGGCTTTGTGTGAAATATAGCACAGTCTAGGACTGCTTTAATTATCCTGGTGGCCCAGAGGTAGCGTTCCCCGGTCACAATTATAAGATCGTGGCTTCAAATCCTGGTCGGGTGAGGCGTTGATTATATGTAGAAGTCAGCGTGCTTTATTGGGCTAATGAAATATATATGGATCCTCGTGTTTCCAAGCCGGATTTGGTAAAACGTTGCTCTGATAACCTAAGCGGTACGGTGGTCCCCATTAGAGGTTCATGGCGCCATAAGGTCGTTGAACAGGCTTTATCATGAAATATAGCAGAGTCTGGGACTGCCACTTATAGTGTCCTGGTGGCCCATAGGTAGCGTTCCTCGGTCACAATTATAAGATCGTGGGTTCCGAATCCTGGTGGAGTGAGGTGTTGATTATATGTAGAGAATCCGCGTGCTCCTATTATTGGGCTAATAGAGATATATATGGATCCTTGTGTTTCGAAGCCGGATTTGGTAAAACGTTGCTCTGATCACCTAAGTGGCACAGATGGTCCCCATTAGAGGTTCACAGCACCATAAGCTCGTTGAACAGGCTTTGTGTGAAATATAGCAGAGTCTAGGACTGCTTTTATTGTACTGGTGGCCCAGAGGTAGCGTTCCCCGGTCACAATTAGAAGATCATGGGTTCGAATTCTGGTGGGGTGAGGTGTTGATTATATGTAGAAGCCGCGTGCTTTATTGGGGAATGAAATATATATGGATCCTCCTGTTTGAGTAGCATTTGGTTAAACGTTGCTCTGATCACCTAAGCGGCATGGGTGGTCCTCTATAGTGGTTCACAGCGCCATAAGCTTGTTGAACAGGCTTTGTGTGAAATATAGTAGAGTCTAGGACTGCTTTTATTGTCCTGGTTGCCCAGAGGTAGCGTTCCCCGGTCACAATTATAAGATAGTGGGTTCAAATCCTGGTGGGGTGAGGTGTTGATTATATGTAGAAGTCGGCGTGCTTTATTGTGCTAATGAAATATCTATGGATCCTCGTGTTTCCAAGCGGGATTTTGTAAAACGTTGCTCTTATCACCTAAGCGGCACGGGTGGTCCCCATTAGAGGTTCATCGCGCCATAAGGTCGTTGAACAGGCTTTGTGTGAAATGTAGTAGAGTCTAGGACTGCTTTTATTGTCCTGGTTGCCCAGAGGTAGCGTTCCCCGGTCACAATTATAAGATCGTTGGTTCAAATCCTGGTGGGGTGAGGTGTTGATTATATGTAGAAGTCCGCGTGCTTTATTGGGCTTATGAAATAAATATGGATCCTCGTGTTTCCAAGCCGGATTTGGTAAAACGTTGCTCTTATCACCTAAGCGGCACGGGTGGTCCCCTATAGTGGTTCACGGTGCCATAAGCTCATTGAACAGGCTTTGTGTGAAATATAACAGAATCTAGGACTGCTTATAGTGTCCTCGTGGCCCATAGGTAGCATTCCTCGGTCACAATTATAAGATCGTGGGTTTATATCCTGGTGGGGTGAGGTGTTGATTATATGTAGAAGTCCGCGTGCTTTATTGGGCTAATGAAATATATATGGATCCTCGTGTTTCGAAGCCGCATTTGGTAAAACGTTGCTCTGATCACCTAAGCGGCACAGGTGGTCCCAATGAGAGGTTCACGGCGCCATAAGCTCGTTGAACAGGCTTTGTGTGAAATATAGCAGAGTCTAGGACTGCTTTTATTGTCCTGGTGGCCCAGAGGTAGCGTTCCCCGGTCACAATTATAAGATCGTGGTTCAAATCCTGGTCGGGTGAGGCGTTGATTATATGTAGAAGTCCGCGTGCTTTATTGGGCTAATGAAATATATATGGATCCTCGTGTTTCCAGCCGGATTTGGTAAAACGTTGCTCTGATCACCTAAGCGGTACGGTGGTCCCCATTAGAGGTTCATGGCGCCATAAGGTCGTTGAACAGGCTTTGTGTGAAATATAGTAGAGTCTAGGACTGCTTATAGTGTCCTGGTGGCCCATAGGTAGCGTTCCTCGGTCACAATTATAAGATCGTGGGTTCGAATCCTGGTGGAGTGAGGTGTTGATTATATGTAGAAGTCCGCGTGCACTATTGGGCTATTGAAATATATATGGATCCTTGTGTTTCGAAGCCGGATTTGGTAAAACGTTGCTCTGATCACCGAAGTGGCACGGATGGTCCCCATTAGAGGTTCACGGCGCCATAAGCTCGTTGAACAGGCTTTGTGTGAAATATAGCAGAGTTTAGGACTGCTTTTATTGTCTTAGTGGCCCAGAGGTAGCGTTCCCCGGTCACAATTATAAGATCGTTGGTTGAAATCCTGGTGTGGTGAGGTGTTGATTATATGTAGAAGTTCGCGTGCTTTATTGGGCTAATGAAATATATATGGATCCTCCTGTTTCGAAGCAGCATTTGGTTAAACGTTGCTCTGGTCACCTACGCGGCACGGGTGGTCCTCTATAGTGGTTCACAGCGCGAATAGCTCGTTGAACAGGCTTTGTGTAAAATATAGTAGAGTCTAGGACTGCTTTTATTATCCTAGTGGCCCAGAGGTAGCGTTCCCCGGTCACAATTATAAGATCGTTGGTTCAAATCATGGTGGGGTGAGGTGTTGATTAAATGTAGAAGTAAGGGTGCTTTATTGGGCTATTGAAATATAAATTGATCCTCGTGTTTCGAAGCCGGATTTGGTAAAACGTTGCTCCGATCACCTAAGCGGCACAGGTGGTCCCCATTAGAGGTTCATGGCGCCATAAGGTCGTTGAACAGGCTTTGTGTGAAATATAGTAGAATCTAGGACTGCTTTTATTGTCCTGGTTGACCAGAGGTAGCGTTCCCCGGTCACAATTATAAGATAGTGGGTTCAAATCCTGGTGGGGTGAGGTGTTGATTATATGTAGAAGTCCGCGTGCTTTATTGTGCTAATGAAATATCTATGGATCCTCGTGTTTCCAAGCCGGATATTGGTAAAACGTTGCTCTTATCACCTAAGCGGCACGGGTGGTCCCCCTTAGAAGTTCATCGCGCCATAAGGTCGTTGAACAGGCTTTGTGTGAAATATAGTAGAGTCTAGGACTGCTTTTATTGTCCTGGTGGCCCAGAGGTAGCATAGCCCGGTCACAATTATAAGATCGTGGGTTTGAATCCTGGTGGGGTGAGGTGTTGATTATATGTAGAAGTCCGCGTGCTTTATTGGGCTAATGAAATATATATGGACCCTCGTGTTTTGAAGCCGCATTTGGTAAAACGTTGCGCTGATCACCTAAGTGGCCAGGGTGGTCCCCATTAGAGGTTCACGGCGCCATAAGCTCGTTGAACAGGCTTTGTGTGAAATATAGCAGAGTCTAGGACTGCTTTTATTGTCCTGGTGGCCCAGAGGTAGCGTTCCCCGGTCACAATTATAAGATCGTGGCTTCAAATCCGGGTGGGGTGACGCGTTGATTATATGTAGAAGTCTGCGTGCGTTATTGGGCTAATGAAATATATATGGATCCTCGGGTTTTGAAGCCGCATTTGGGTAAACGTTGCTCTGATCACCTAAGCGGCACGGGTAGTCCCCTATAGTGGTTCACGGCGCCATAAGCTCGTTGAACAGGCTTTCTGTGAAATATAGCAGAGTCTAGGACTGCTTTTATTGTCCTTGTGGCCCAGAGGTAGCGTTCCCCGGTCACAATTATAAGATCGTTGGTTGATATCCTGGTGGGGTGAGGTGTTGATTAAATGTAGAAGTTCGCGTGCTTTATTGGGCTAATGAAATATATATGGATCCTCCTGTTTCGAAGCCGCATTTGGTAAAACGTTGTTATGATCACCTAAGCGGCACGGGTGGTCCCCATTAGAGGTTCACGGTGCCATAAGCCCGTTGAACAGGCTTTGTGTGAAATATAGCAGAGTCTAGGAATGCTTTTATTGTCCTGGTGGCCCAGAGGTAGCGTCCCCCGTCACAATTATAAGATCGTGGCTTCAAATCCTGGTGGGGTGAGGCGTTGATTATATGTAAGAAGTCTGCGTGCTTTATTGGGCTAATGAAATATATATGGATCCTCGGGTTTCGAAGCCGCATTTGGTTAAACGTTGCTCTGATCACCTAAGCGGCACGGGTGGTCCCCTATAGTGGTTCACAGCGTCATAAGCTCGTTAAACAGGCTTTGTGTGAAATATAGTAGTGTCTAGGACTGCTTTTATTGTCCTGGTGGCCCTGAGGTAGCGTCCCCCGGTCACAATTATAAGATCGTGGCTTCAAATCCTGGTGGGGTGAGGCGTTGATTATATGTAGAAGTCTGCGTGCTTTATTGGGCTAATAAAATATATTTGGATCCTCGGGTTTCGAAGCCACATTTGGTTAAACGTTGCTCTGATCACCTAGGCAGCACGGGTGATCCCCTATAGTGGTTCACAGCGCCATAAGCTCGTTGAACAGGCATTGTGTGAAATATAGTAGAGTCTAGGACTGCTTTTATTGTCCTAGTGGCCCAGAGGTAGCATACCCCGGTCACAATTATAAGATTGTGGGTTGAAATCCTGGTGGGGTGAGGTGTTGATTATATGGAGAAGTCCGCGTGCTTCATTGGGCTAATGAAATATATATGGATCCTCGTGTTTCGAAGCCGCCTTTGGTAAAACGTTGCTCTGATCACCTAAGCGGCACGGGTGGTCCCCATTAGAGGTTCACGGCGCCATAAGCTCGTTAAACAGGCTTTGTGTGAAATATAGTAGAGTCTAGGACTGCTTTTATTGTCCTGGTGGCCCAGAGGTAGCGTTCCCCGGTCACAATTATAAGATCTTGGGTTTAAATCCTAGTTGGGTGAGGTGTTGATTATATGTAGAAGTACGCATGCTTTATTGGGCTAATGAAATATATATGGATTCTCCTGTTTCGAAGCCGCATTTGGTAAAACGTTGCTCTGATCACCTAAGTGGCACGGGTGGTCCCCATTAGAGGTTCACTACGCCATAAGCTCGTTGAACAGGCTTTGTGTGAAATATAGCAGAGTCTAGGACTGCTTTTATTGTCCTAGTGGCCCAGAGGTAGCGTTCCCCGGTCACAATTTTAAAATCGTTGGTTGAAATCCTGGTGGGGTGAGGTGTTGATTATATGTAGAAGTTCGCGTGCTTTATTGGGCTAATGAAATATATATGGATCCTCCTGTTTCGAAGCCGCATTTGGTAAAACGTTGTTATGATCACCTAAGCGGCACGGGTGGTCCCCATTAGATGTTCACGATGCCATAAGCCCGTTGAACAGGCTTTGTGTGAAATATAGCAGAGTCTAGGACTGCTTTTATTGTCCTGGTGGCCCAGAGGTAACGTTCCCCGGTCACAATTAGAAGATCATGGGTTCGAATCCTGGTGGGGTGAGGTGTTGATTATATGTAGAAGCCGCGTGCTTTATTGGGGAATGAAATATATATGGATCCTCGTGTTTTGAAGCCGCATTTGGTAAAACGTTGCTCTGATCACCTAAGCAGCACGGGTGGTCCCCATTAGAGGTTCACGGCGCCATAAGGTCGTTGAACAGGCTTTGTGTGAAATATAGTAGAGTCTACGAATGCTTTTATTGTCCTGTTGGCCCAGAGGTAGCGTTCCCCGGTCACAATTATACGATCGTCTCTTCAAATCCTGGTGGGGTGAGGCGTTGAATATATGTAGAAGTCCGCGTGCTTTATTGGGCTAATGAAATATATATGGATCCTCGTGTTTCAAAACCGCATTTGGTAAAGCGTTGCTCTGATCACCTAAGCGGCACGGGTGGTCCCCTATAGTGGTTCACAGCGCCATCAGCTCGTTTAACAGGCTTTGTGTGAAATATAGTAGAATCTGGGACTGCTTTTATTGTACTGGTGGCCCAGAGGTAGCATACCCCGGTCACAATTATAAGATTGTGGGTTTGAATCCTGGTGGGGTGAGGTGTTTGTTATATATAGAAGTCCGACTGCTTTATTGGGCTAATGAAATATATATGGATCCTCGTGTTTCCAAGCCGGATTTGGTAAAACGTTGCTCTGATCACATAAGCGGCACGGGTGGTCCCCATTAGAGGTTCACTGCGCCATAAGCTCGTTGAACAGGATTTGTGTGAAATATAGCAGAGTCTAGGACTGCTTTTAGTGTCCTGGTGGCCCAGAGGTAGCATACCCCGGTCACAATTATAAGATCGTGGGTTTGAATCCTAGTGGGGTGAGGTGTTGATTATATGTAGAAGTCCGCGTGCTTTATTGGGCTAATGAAATATATATCTCTCCTCGTGTTTCAATACCGCATTTGGTAAAGCGTTGCTCTGATCACCTAAGCGGCACAGGTGGTCCCCATTAGAGGTTCACGGCGCCATAAGCTCGTTGAACAGGCTTTGTGTGAAATATAGCAGAGTCTAGGACTGCTTTTTTTTCCTGGTGTCCCAGAGGTAGCGTTCCCCGGTCACAATTATAAGATCTTGGGTTTAAAT
>NW_024712076.1:0-7500 GCF_018991925.1 Homarus americanus | reverse complement strand
ACTCTTTTCGAGGTGATAGACGAAATTCCGGCGGGGCTTACTTAAAAGATTTCCGACCCGGTTTCGTTTCCTCTTCGTGGGATGGAGTGCCTCTTAGAACATGTGCAGCATCAGCCATGAGCGGCCGACGGCCATTCGTGTCTCTGTGACAGCAGGCAAAAGAGCGCCGCCTCCAGTTATTTGCGAGGGCGACAACTGTCGCTTTGTTGTGGTTGAATGTGGGTGCGCCAAGTCCATGGACTTGCTAGTGATAGGCTTGCTTGTTTTTAAGGGCACGCCTCGCGCAAGGCGCGGGCGATTAAACCCCAAGGCGGAAGCTCGGTTCGGGTTACCCTCGTGTCGGGGAGACAGTCAGCAGGCAATCAATCCTCAAGAAAGCAAACTGATGCGCGGATGTATATTTCCGACCGTAGAGGAGTGGCGGCGACAGCTCATATGGCTGCCGCCGCAATATGCGCGTTCAACTTGTCGATGTATCTGGCATTCTTTTTGCGATTCACATACCGACACGCAGTTTGCTGCGGCTCCCATCGACCCACGAGCCGAGTGATCCCCGTTAAGAGCGCCAGGCTTGCCATTTGGTCTTTTTGCGACTAACCATCACAGGTCGAGTCTCAATGAAAGGGTTTGACAGACATAGCCCAAGTTTGTGGTTTGGGTTTGGGCCGTGGATTTGGCTTTGCTTGTTTGCTTTTGACACTAGAATTTCACTCTTTTTGGGTCAAAAGGCTTATTCGCCGGTTGTAAGGAACGGACGGGCAGCCGTCCAAAGCCCCGTCCGTCCTCCTCCGGTCTTCGCGCTCTCGCCCGAGTGTGGTCCACCCACAGCGTGGTACCTATTTTTGGCGCGGGGGCCGGGATTGTCCTCTTTCGCTGCTGGAGTTGCCAGAGCAGAGCCCGAGACCGCCCAAATCAGGAGAGTAGTAGTTTTAAGAGCGCCCCATTCTCTTTCTCTCTGTTAATGATCCTTCCGCAGGTTCACCTACGGAAACCTTGTTACGACTTTTACTTCCTCTAAATGATCAAGTTTGGACATCTTTCCGTCAGCTGGAGGCGACGACCCCAGAAAACCCTCACTAAATCATTCAATCGGTAGTAGCGACGGGCGGTGTGTACAAAGGGCAGGGACGTAGTCAGCGCAAGCTGATGACTTGCACTTACTGGGAATTCCTCGTTCATGGGAAACAATTGCAAGCCTCAATCCCTATCAAGAAAGTTAGCTTTGAACGGTTACCCTATTTCCTCTCGAGGGGGAAAAACCTGCTGATCCCCAGTGTACGCGCGCGCGTGCGGCCCAGAACATCTAAGGGCATCACAGACCTGTTATTGCTCAATCTCGTGCGGCTAGAATTGCCGCTTATCCCTCTAAGAAGAAGTTGCGAACTGACACCATTTTCTGGAGATCCGTCGACTACTTAGTAGGCCAGAGTCTCGTTCGTTATCGGAATTAACCAGACAAATCGCTCCACCAACTAAGAACGGCCATGCACCACCACCCACCGAATCGAGAAAGAGCTCTCAATCTGTCAATCCTTCCGGTGTCTGGGCCTGGTGAGGTTTCCCGTGTTGAGTCAAATTAAGCTGCAGGCTCCACTCCTGGTGGTGCCCTTCCGTCAATTCCTTTAAGTTTCAGCTTTGCAACCATACTTCCCCCGGAACCCAAAGACTTTGGTTTCCCGGAAGCTGCCCGCCGGGTCATGGGAATAACGCCGGCGGATCGCGTTAGTTGGCATCGTTTATGGTTAGAACTAGGTATCTGGATCGCCTTCGAACCTCTAACTTTCGTTCTTGGATTACTAAAATGGTCTTGGCAATGTTGCAGTAGTTCGTCTTATGACGTCCAAGAATTTCACCTCTAGCGTCGCAAATACGAATGCCCCGCCTTGTTCCGATTAGTCATTACTCTCTGGTTCTGAAAACCAACAAAATAGAACTGAGTCCTATTCCATTATTCCATGCATCAATTATTCGCCATCTAAATAGCTCTGCTCTGAGTAATTTAATTTTTTTTCAGTAAACTTCTTCCGCCACTCGGGACACTCGACAAAGAGTATCTCGCGGCGAAATGGCGGGCGGCTGTTCGGAGCGCGGACAGTAAACACCGCGGTGCAATCGGTCAGCCCGAACTGATCCAACTACGAGCTTTTTAACCGCAAATAACTTCTTATTATACGCTATTGAGCTGGAACGTCATGCTGCTGGCACCAGACTTCACCTCCAATGGATACTCGTTAAAGGATTTAAAGTGTACTCATTCCGATTGCGAGGCCTCGGATGAGACTCACATCGTTATTTTTCGTCACTACCTCCCCGTGCCGGGAGTGGGTAATTTGCGTGCCTGCTGCCTTCCTTAGATGTGGTAGCCGTTTCTCAGGCTCCCTCTCCGGAATCGAACCCTGATTCCCCGTTACCCGTTGTAGCCATTGTAGGCGCATAACCTACAATCGAAAGCTGATAAGGCAGACACTTGAAAGAAGCGGCGCCGGTGCGGAGACCGTGCGCTCAGCCCGAAGTTATTCAGATTCACCACAGGTGGGTTACGGACCGGGGCCCGACCAGTTTTGAACTAATAAAAGCGCTCTTCCCTTGCGGTCAGAGACCAATTGCATGTATTAGCTCTAGAATTGCCACAGTTATCCAAGTAAGTGGGTTTACAGATCCAATGAAACATAGTTGATTTAATGAGCCATTCGCGGTTTCGCCTTAAATCGGCTTGTACTTACACATGCATGGCTTAATCTTTGAGACAAGCATATGACTACTGGCAGGATCAACCAGGTAGCTGCTGCTGTTGGCGGCGCCTATCACGGCGGCCAAAATAGTGAGATTGAGAGAGAGGCAGAAGACATTGGGCGAGGGACCGCACGTTGGCCTTAGAGAAATAGCAAACCAGATGATCAGATCTAACTGCACCTTCTCTTGCTATCCTCGGCGCCGGCAGCGCCACCGTGTGTGCCAATCTCCTCCCTTATCCGCTCCTCTTTGCCCCAGCTCCAGCGAGGCAGCCGACATTGGGCGAGGGACCGCACGTTGGCGAATCTCCTCCCTTATCCGCTCCTCTTCTCTTTGCCCCAGCGAGGCAGAAGACATTGGGCGAGGGACCGCACGTTGGCCTTAGAGAAATAGCAAACCAGATGATCAGATCAAACTGCACCTTCTCTCGCTATCCTCGGCGCCGGCAGCGCCACCGTGTGTGCCAATCTCCTCCCTTATCCTCTCCTCTTCTCTTTGCCCCAGCGAGGCAGCCGACATTGGGCGAGGGACCGCACGTTGGCCTTAGAGAAATAGCAAACCAGATGATCAGATCAAACTGCACCTTCTCTTGCTATCCTCGGCGCCGGCAGCGCCACCGTGTGTGCCAATCTCCTCCCTTATCCGCTCCTCTCCTCTTTACCCAGCTCCAGCGAGGCAGCCGACATTGGGCGAGGGACCGCACGTTGGCCAATCTCCTCCCTTATCCGCTCCTCTTCTCTTCTCTTTGCCCCAGCGAGGCATAAGACATTGGCCCATCTCCTCCTCTCTCTCTTTCTCTTACTGTTTGTGGGGACGTGGGCTCATGAGCGCCATCGTCGCCCAATATTGGTTAGGTTGTGTATTTCACGGGTGGGAACCGCCATCATCGTTGTTAGGTGATGGGGTAACCCAACGTGTGCTTTGACGAGTTTTGGCTGCTAAACTCTCTTTTTAGTATACTCGGCTTCCAGACTGCGCCCTGGTCGTGTTGAACCATGAGCGTTGTCTATGCACATTTAGGGTAGCCGTTTGCGCGTGGAATAGTGCAATGAATCTCGGTCAAGAGACGGTTGGGCGCTGCATTGAAGGCCGGCACAGACGCGAAGACGGGGTGATCAGCCAACGCAAGTCCGCTAAGTTGGGCAGACAGCAAGGCGAAGGGGAGCCCAGTTCCGACTGGAAAGGCCGCAGTATTATGCCAGATTTTGAAATCAGGGTGGCGACGTAGGTAAGCCGAGAGAGAGAGAGAGAGACGGAGTAAATAATGTCCAAACGGAAGAGAGACCTGGCAAGTATTGATAGAGCGCGAGCTCATTTCGCTATAAGCCTGCTCCACTGCCATTCCTCTGATCCAATGAGACTAAAATCTCTCCTTCTGCTCCAGCCACTATTGCAGGGCAGGGAAGCGACGGCAATTTTGGTTGTTGTTTTTTAATGCCGCGCTTTGCTTCGCAGAGGCGCCGAAGCGCTCCGCTGGGGGGCGGAAGATATTTCACACCGAATATGTGTGTGAAGGCACCCTCTCCCTTTAATATAGTGAAATAGTGCAATCCAGCATACAAGGTCGGACGATAGGACATTCACCGTACCGCACCTCGAGAGTGGACGTTGGGTAAGGTTAAAACCGGACTGTTCGCAGACAGCCGAATAACCCGGTTCCGGACTAATTGGTGGATGCAACATCATGATGATGCTGCTGCTGTCGCGGAAACCGCAGTGGCGACGTGAGAGAGTAATAATGTTCAATAGGGAGAGCGACCTGGCTAGTGTAATTGATAGATCTCGAGCCTACTCGCCATTAGCCCGCTCCACTGCCATTCCTCTGACCCAATGAGACTATTCTCTCTCTCGCTCTCCTTCTGCTCCAGCCATTGCAGGGCAGGGAGAGGAAATCGACGGCAATTTTGGTTGTTGTTTTTGAATGCCGCGTTTTGCTTCGCAGAGGCGCCGAAGCGCTCCGCTGGGGGGCGGAAGATATTTCACATCGAATATGTGTGTGAAGGCACCCTCTCCCCTTAATATAGTGAAATAGTGCAATCCAGCATACAAGAGCGGACGATAGGACAGTCACCGTACCGCACCTCGAGAGTGGAAGTTGTTTGATCGTTTGTTAGGCAAGGTTAAAACCTGACTGTTCGCGAACAGCCGAATAACCCGGTTCTGGACTTACAATAGACGCAACATCATGATGCTACGTTGCCGGAACTGTGGTGGCGACGCGTGCGCTGAGAGAGTAATAATGTTCAATTGGAGACAGACCTGGCTAGTGAAATCTATAGATCGCGCCCACTGCCATTCCTCTGACCCCATGGAGACTATTTCTTTCTGCTGCTGTTGCTGCTCCAGCCATTGCAGGGCAGGGAAGGGAAAGCTGACGGTAACTTTGGTTGTTGTTTTTGAATAAGGCTATATCAAAAGAGGCGCTCGGCGCTTCCGGCCAGGGCGGAAGATATTCCACCGAATAGTGTGAAGCGGCACCCTCTTAATATAGGTGAAATAGTGCAATCCAGCATACAAAGAGCGGACGATAGGACAGTCACCGTACCGCACCTCGAGAGTGGAAGTTGTTTGATCGTTTGTTAGGCAAGGTTAAAACCTGACTGTTCGCGAACAGCCGAATAACCCGGTTCCGGACTTACAATAGACACAACATCATGATGCTGCTGCTGTCACGGAAACCGTGGTGGCGACGTGTGCGCCGAGAGAGTAATAATGTTCAATTGGGAGACAGACCTGGCTAGTGAAATTCATAGAACCCGCTCCACTGCTATTCCTCTGAATCTCTGAGACCATTTCTTCTATGCTGTTCCAGCCATTGCAGGCAGGAAGGAAAGCGACGGCAACTTTCAGTTGTTGTTTTTGAATGCCGCGCTTACTGGCAAGAGAAAATGGGCCCGCTTGGGGGAAGTGAAGAGATTCCACAATCAATAGGTGTGAAGGCAACTTCCTTAATATAGTGTGAAATAGTGCAATCCAGAAGATAAGAGCGGATTTTATAGACAGTCACCAGATCTCCTCGAGAGTGGAAGTTGTTTGATCGTTTGTTAGGCAAGGTTAAAACCTGACTGTTCGCGAACAGCCGAATAACCCGGTTCCGGACTTACAATAGACGCAACATCATGATGCTGCTGCTGTCGCGGAAACCGTGGTGGCGACGTGCGCGCCGAGAGAGTAATAATGTTCAATTGGGAGACAGACCTGGCTAGTGAAATTCATAGATCGCGCTCCACTGCCATTCCTCTGACCCCATGAGACTATTTTCTCTTTCTCTTCTTCTGCTGCTGCTCCAGCCATTGCAGGGCAGGGAAGGGAAAGCGACGGCAATTTTGGTTGTTGTTTTTGAATGCCGCGCTTTGCTTCGCAGAGGCGCCGAAGCGCTCCGCTGGGGGGCGGAAGATATTTCACACCGAATATGTGTGCGAAGGCACCCTCTCCCCTTAATATAGTGAAATAGTGCAATCGAACATATAAGGGCGGACGTTTTCATCACCGTCTCCCACTCGGTGTGTGCAGATTCTCGGATCATTTTGTAAAGTATGCTCGACCCCCGATTGACTTTGACGGTCTCCCATTCGGGTGTGCAAGTTTCTGTAGTATGCTATTAAATCGACCCCCGATTGACTTTGACTGTCTCCCATTCGGGTGTGCAAGTTTCTGTAGTATGCTATCAAATCGACCCCCGATTGACTTTGACGGTCTCCCATTCGGGTGTGCAAGTTTCTGTAGTATGCTATTAAATCGACCCCCGATTGACTTTGACGGTCTCCCATTCGGGTGTGCAAGTTTCTGTAGTATGCTATTAAATCGACCCCCGATTGACTTTCACTGTCTCCCATTCGGGTGTGCAAGTTTCTGTAGTATGCTATCAAATCGACCCCCGATTGACTTTGACGGTCTCCCATTCGGGTGTGCAAGTTTCTGTAGTATGCTATCAAATCGACCCCCGATTGACTTTGACGGTCTCCCATTCGGGTGTGCAAGTTTCTGTAGTATGCTATTAAATCGACCCCCGATTGACTTTGACTGTCTCCCATTCGGGTGTGCAAGTTCTCTGTAGTATGCTATCAAATCGACCCCCGATTGACTTTGACGGTCTCCCATTCGGGTGTGCAAGTTCTCTGTAGTATGCTATCAAATCGACCCCCGATTCACTTTGACGGTCTCCCATGCGGGTGTGGAACTTCTCTGGTATGTTGTATAATATGACCGAGGTGCCTCTACCCCTTACTATAGTGAAATAGTGCCATCCAGTGTACAAGGGCGGACGCTTTCATCACCGTCTCCCACTCGGTGTGTGCACATTCTCGGATCATTTTGTATAGTATGCTATTAAATCGACCCTCGATTGACTCTGACGGTCTCCCATTCGGGTGTGCAAGTTTCTGTAGTATGCTATTAAATCGACCCCCGATTGACTTTGACTGGCTCCTATTCGGGTGTGCAAGTTTCTGTAGTATGCTATCAAATCGACCCCCGATTGATTCCTTGACGGTCTCCCCATTCGGGTGTGCAAAGTTTCTTGTAGTATGTTATCAAATCGCCTCGATTGACTTTTTGACGGTCTCCCATTCGGTGCAAGCTTGTATGTTATTAAATCGACCGATTGATTTTTGGACGTCTCCCCATTCGGTGCAAGTTTCTGTAGTATGTTATTAAATCGACCTCCCCATTGATTTGATCGTCTCCCATTCGGTGTAAGTTTCTAGTATGCTATCAAATCGACCCCGATTGACTTTGACGGTCTCCCCATTCGGGTGTGTGTTTCAG
>NW_024712075.1:0-22818 GCF_018991925.1 Homarus americanus | reverse complement strand
TGACCTGTCTCTTTCTACCTACACCAACCAGCCAGCAACACCTCCTCCTCCTCCCACCTGCCTGGCAGTCCTCATCCCGCCGGCAGGCATAGCGACCAGGCTGAGTCCTCCTCTGGGCGTCCTCACCAACCAGCTCTCTACATCTCACTTCCCCAGCCATGCCTTCCCAGCACCAAAGCTGCATTGTACATCCCAATACAACATGTTACATGAGAGCACATTGTGAATTTCCTTTCTCCAACCCATCCTGGTGAACACCAAACATCATCCCACGGGACCCGTTGCTTGCTGGTGGCACTCTGTAGAAAAGTGGTCTGGCAATTCAAACCTTATAAGGCAGAATTAGGCGTGGGTAGACTCGTTATTCGCTCCGTGGGCGGCGCTGGAGAGCATGAGCTGGGGAATTCGAGAGAGGTTGATTGGCAGCAGGAGGAATCCTGCAAGACTAATAGTTACCGTTAATAATATTATTATGAATAGTTAAAATAGCAGGTTATTATGGTGTTTGTAGCTTATATATAATTATTTATATATTAATAAAATGTTAATAAATAAACTTAAAATAGTTAAACACAAAAATGTTATTATTTAAATTTATTTTTAGTGAATGGTAAATGCCGTCAAGCTATTCGGATCTCAAACCACTGACTTAAGTTTAGTTTAATATTGTTATATTACCATTATTGGGAATTTAATCAATAATAAAACTTATTATCTTAAGTATAATTTATTTTATGTTATGTAATATTTATTAATAAAATACTTTTATTATAGTATTAATATTAAAACTGAAATTACTGAAGATAAGAGAATCGGACAGAGTATAGCAGGTCTAAAGTGGCTGTCTTGTTTATTTTTATTTAATTTTGTGAGTAAATGTTAATTTGTGGGCCTTCCTCCCTCCCTTGTGGTAAGTTAACGTATGTGCGTGTGTATGTATGTATGGTGGTGTTAACAACTAACGTGGCCCTATAAAACTATTATTAAAACTCGTCTCTGTGTTATATAGTGGACACTGTGTTAACCCAAGTTGTTTATTATTATATTTTTGTTTTGTTGAGATGTTACAACAGATGAATGGAACAAGAGCTGCCTCACAAAGGTAGGAGCAGCTCTCGTAGCCTCATCTTTAGGTCTCTGTAAGAGCGGAAGCGATCCTCCTGCTGGTTACCTTTGCTAACTCGCTTGTTTTGCTAGTGCAGACGACACTTAAGGCAGTTTGGACAGAGTGAGAACAGCAGCGACCTTTCACGTCACCGGCAGTTTCCAGCAGCAAATCATACCGTCAGTATCTGGCTACCCTGCTAGATACTGGCACCATGTTCTCATCATAGGTCCTGGACTCGTGGGCTGTGTTCCCAGACCTTCACCTATCAACTGCCAACTCTCTGGTCATCTACCACTACCGCATACCACGACCAAAATCAGTTCATCACATTCCGTCTGTGTCCGGTGTTCTCCTGCCTTTTCAAGACGTGTCGCTCGAGTGTGATTTAAATGGGCCCCTTCCCTTCCTGAGTGTGCATCACCGTGTTCCGGAACCTTCCCCTGGGGCTGCCGTGAAAATATTGTTCATGGTTTGATTCTATAATTGTTTTGATTCTATTAATTGCCCGACTCCTCTTTATTGATTCGATACTATCAATTGTTGACTCCATTTAATTGTTTGAATCCATTAATTGCTGACTCCCATTATTTGTTTGATTCCTTTAATTGTTTATTTCCTTTGGTGTTTGACTCCATTAACTGTTGACTACTTGTTGTTTGATTCCATAATTATTTGATGTTTGTTGAGTGGTATGAGTTTTGTATTATATTTTTTTATAGTAAAGAGATGCAATCTCAAATCGTTACATTTATTATTCCTCAAGGAAAACCATGGTCCTTGACTTTCCTTTATTAAGATCCTGATTAACTTGGTAAAGGATTTCTATCCCCTAAGTCCCTGAAACCCTTTACAGTCTCTTAGGCCAAATAACTGGTACGGTTTTACTTTGTTTAACTGTTCCCCGACCATTTGAACTATGTGAGGTCATTATAACAAGGCTTCACCTTCCTAGACCAATTAAATGTTACCTTAGACCTGCCAGTAGATTACAGTGTTTTGTTTGCATATCGACTGTTTAATTATGAACTTTTAAGGATTACATTAAACAAAGCTACATGGAATGGTAATAGTGATTCCCGATAGTTGAAATTTGTTTGTTTGTTTCCTGTTAGAGACGTAGTTTTAGAAGTTGAGTAATAAGTAATATTCAGACAATTTGACCAGGACAGCTGACAAAGCAAAAGCCAGAGATAATTATTTCTAGTGATCTTATGCCAGCAGCATGTGGTGTTGGCCAGGCAATCCACCATCTAAGTACGAACTTTGCTATTTGGACAAGAAGCGGTGTTTCCAACGGACTGTGTTCTTGGTGGAACACAGCTGTAGCTGTTAGACCTGCAGGTTAATATCACAGAAACATATTAACAGAAGCCGCGATAGTTAATGTTGGAGCTTTGGAGAAAATAAACTTGTATCCAGGTAACACAGTAGACTTGTGTATAGAGCAAGTACTGTACAACTGTACTATACTCTTAAAAAAAGTTCACTAACAATCATAAAAAGGCAATTTATTTGTAACAGCTTTTTTACTAGAGAATTTGGACAGATTCACAAAATTTGCAGAGAATATTGTATTCTGTCTTAATTAAATACACATTGTAGTATCATTAACTATTTCCTCTGTATTGTTCAATGAAACACAATTTTATGTTGTATTAGTATTCATATCTCACCCATTGGGATACTCAACAAATTTTCATAAAGTACCATTACTGTACTTGTCTGAATACAGTACTGGTACAGTATATAGTTTTAGTTCTGTATTTCTTAATGCCCAATTTCAAATTTTATTTTTGTAAATTTAATACTTATTGCATAACTACGCAATGTGATGGCTAATTTATTTGTTTACAAGTAACAATTAGTATATAAAGGTTGTTGACCCTGGTTTAAACCATCTGAGCTAACGATACTGGCAGGTTTTGGGTGTGTTTCTTTGTATCCCCAAACTGGTTATCCAGTGCTTCTGCCATTCTCGTCTACCCGTCTCTGCAAGCAGGTATTTTCACGCCGTTGAGCATCAAAATATAAACGGCTCTATTGACGCGTGCACGGCATCCATAGCGTTTTGTTTACCCAGGAGTTTGTTGTAGGTCGAGTTTTATTTATGTTGAGATTATAATTGACGGCATTTGCTGGCGAAAAAGACACAACAGAGGTTCACACTTGCCGCTATCAGCCCGAAGCAGATCTTTGTGTGTGGCAGGTGTATTTTATGTTGCTGCTGGTGCTGTATACCACTAATAATAAGCAAAGTATCATGCCCAACTGCTGTTACGTTTGGTTGTTTCATCGAAGATTTAAGATTTGAACTTGGGCAACAGTAGTTATCTGTCTGTGGTCTGGGGCAGGAAGGGTTGGGAACCACTGATCCTAACTCCTAATATATGTCTTTCTCTGCCTTTCAGTATATCTACCAATATCTATCTATCAATACCTATATAATTCAGTTTTGTTGTCAATCTATTTATCAATAAGTATTTGTCCAGTCACATATATGTCAGCCTACACAGGTGTATAAGACGACCCCCATTTAAGCATGAGTTTATACTCGATGTATGAACAACTGGGGCTTACTGCCCCAGTGGTCGCTTTACCAACCTCCCACTGACCGTGCTGTTAAACACACTGCTAAACAACACATACTTCTTTATTTAAAATAAGGTCAGTTCACTTCAAGTAATGGCACCAGCTGGTGTAGTGTAAGCTTACTAGTAGTGTCTAACTTGACATCCAGTTTATTTTACTGGATCTAATGTCGGTGCCTAGTAATTTTATATTTATGAATTGGATTTACTGATTTATTTGTTTATTTATATTTATAATATACGCCAATATATTAGAAATGCCAGGCATAGAATACGCTGCAGGTATTTTCTTTGATTTATAACTTGCTTCAGAACTAGCAGTAGGACTGGCCGTTTGTTTACTTCGGCTGCAGTAACAAATGGCTGGTGGTGGTAGTGATACCTGCATTTAGCCGTTATTTATTTACGGTATAGTGTGTGTTTGTGAATTGCAGTGTGTGGTGCTTGAGTATAGTGAATCATTTTATGGTGCAGGTGTATAGTTTAGGTATATGGTGCAGGTATATAGTGTGTTTATGGTGCAAGTGTATGAATATGGAATTATTATGAGACATTTATAATTTGGAAGGTGTATAGTTTAGTTATATAATTGCGAGTATATAGTGTGTTTATGAATTACAGATGTGAATTTGGTGTATATTGGATGTTTATGAATTGCAGGTGTATAGTTTAGTTATATATGGTGCAGGTATATAGTGTGTTTATGGTGCAGAAGTGTGGTGTACGTGTATAGAGGATGTTTATGGTGCAGGTGTATAGTTTAGGTATATGGTGCAGGTATATAGTGTGTTTTGGGTGCAGATGTGTAGGTGTATAGTGGATATTGTTGTGTTTATGGTGCAGGTGTATAGTTTAGTTATATGGTTGCAGGTATATAGTGTGTTTATGGTGCAAGTGTGTGAATTGTGGTGTATAGAGGATGTTTATATAATTTGGGTGTATAGTTTAGGTGTATGTAGTTGCAGGTATAACCAGGTGTGTTTAGATTGCAGATATGTGGGTGTTAATTAACAGGTGAACGGTGAAGGCAAGTGGGCCAATAGCTGATGCTGCTTATTAATGTTAACTACTGCAGGAAATTGTCAATGGAACATTTGTTAAAGGAAATAGTTTGATAGTTTGAGGTATTTTTACTACTTACGTGTTCAGTATTTGTTACTTTTGCATTTGATAAGTTTGTTACTTATGAAGTTTGGCTGCTTTTACATTGCGAAGTTTTGTTATTTGTGAGTTTGTTACTTTTTACGTTTGAAAAAGTTTTGTTGCTGGAGTTTACGTCACTTTACATTTGAAGATTGTTACTTTTCTGTAGTTTATTACTTTTAGGATAATTTTATGATAATTTTGTCAAGTTACTTTTGTTATATTATAGTGGACACTGTTTGTGGTAATGTTAGTAAATGGATGTTTTTTAAATAAACGCTACTTAACATTTGTGGTTATGAAGGACAGACCTAACCAAACAAACCTACCTAACCTAACTTTCCCGGTATATTAAACAGAAAAAACTTACTATACGGTGATATTTGAGACATTTTCTGGACGTGAGATGATACAGCAGCATCGGCACTATGGCGGGTTAGTCCTATATATTAACCAAGGTAGGATTTTGGGTCATTTTTATTTTGGGAAAGATTTTTTTATTTGATTGCAGTAAAAAAATTTGGTTATAAGAATGTGGTACTTTTTATTTATGGCTAAATTTCAGTTTGTAGTAAAATATTAGCTTTTGAGACATTTTGGGAACTTTACTGTAGAGTTGCAGTTTATTTTTTGACAAGAAATTTACATTTTTGTCACTGTATTTGGTGGGATCCTAACCTAACCAAATCGTGTGTCCGATGGTGAGGTTATAATTCTCGGGGAAAATATCAATTTGGTGGGATTCAAACCTAACCTAACCAAATCATGTCTACGATGGTATTTTAATTCTCTGGGAAAGGAAAAATCGCATGACGCTTCACATGTCGGCGTTTATAGATAATTAAACCCTTATGGCAGTGGGATATAACTTGTGAATTTACCCGGTGTTATCCATTAGTGACTAGTAAGTGGTATTAAGAAAGTTATTGACCAGAGTTAACTTGTGGTCCTTCTGCAGCTCTTCACAGTCTGCTTGGTTCTTGATTTCCCGAAATAATTTGGCGTCATCGGCAAACATTTGTATGGAGGAGTGTACAACGTCAGGCATGTCATTATGAAACAAACAAACAACAGCGGGCCCAATACACTGCCCTGTGGTACCCCGCTTGTGACAGGTACGGACGACGATTTCGTGCCATGAATCGCCACACACTGCTTGTGGTCATGTAGAAAGTCTTCTACCCACACTAGGACATTTCCTCTAATTCTGTACCCTTCCAGTTTGATTTTCAGCCTTTCTTGGGGTACACTGTTGAAAGCCTTGGCAATATCTAGGTAAATATTGTCAATATTACCACCTGTTCCAGAATATGGGTCCAAATATCCAGTACCTTGAGCAATTGTGTTAAGCAGGAGCGCCCCGGCATAAAACCGTGATGGCAATCCTTTACAAGGTTGTTTCGTCTCCAACATGTTGGAACAAAAAATTATCTTAGTTTCTACAAAAAGAGTAACAGGGTTATTTTGTTTATAGTTTACGGCTCCAATTGGTTGTTACTGTAGTGTTAAGACAACTACCATATTGCTGCCTCGCTGATCGTGGTTAATGAAGTTCCTCGTGTCATTCGTCGAGGTAAGATTTTCTAAAGTGTTTCTTTATTTTCTTTAATAAGTTTTATGGAAATGTCTTAATTTAACCATAATATTGTATTAAAATGTTTGAAGATTTAATGAGTTCCTGTATACAGTATAGCGGATTTATATGGTCAATTGAACCTGTGGAGGTCCGCCAGAAACGAGAAACGCCTAAATGAAATAACAGAACATATGGGATTAATTGAAATAGAGACTGGGCCGACCCCCAAACTCCACTTTTTCCGACACAATACGTACGTTGTAGTAAAAATAACATCTTAATTTTATGATGGTATGCACACACAATTAATATTTAAGAGAAGTATCAATAATATTAGGTTTTTTAACACTTACGTTAGTAGGAAAGATGGCTGGGCACACGGGGATGGGGGGTTGGTTCCGAGGCAGAGGGCAGATTATTGGCCCTCACCTGTATCACTTGTATCAATTGTATCACTATCCACCACAGAGGTTTGCAGGGCCTCTTTGTCAAACCCCTCAAAGTCCATATCCTCACTATCACTATCACTGACTTGGGCCGGCTGTGGTGGGTGGTGGGTGAAGAACTCGGTAGTGTTTTGATGACTGGGTGACCTTGTGCACACCCTGCCCGCGTCGCTTCCCGCGTAAATGATGAAATTTACTGTGTAATTAAAACATTTCATTCTGGCAAGGCACCGCGTAAATGACCAAACACGTAAACAAAAACGCGTAAATCCAAACTATGCCGTGGTGCCCCGATTCTGGCGGTCAATTGAACCCACAGGGTACGGTAAGTGAAATCGCATAAATGGAACAGAACATATGGGATTAATTCCAATAGAGACTGGCCCGACCCCAAAATTTTCCGACACAATACCGATGTTGTAGTAAAAATAACATCTAAATTTATGATGGTATGTCACACAATTAATATTTAAGAGAAATACAGTCGCCAGGTTAATGTCCATTCAAATAATACTCAAATCCCCCTCCTCTTCCCAGCTCTTTACTACCTCCCTCTCAAGATTAAACATAGTTCCCATTAAGTTTCCAATTTGAATTTGTGCTCTCCTATCATCTAAATAGTTACACAATATTCTTAGCAAGTATTCGTTAAGTCCCAGTTTTATTATTTTATATTTGCCCAAATGCCAAACTTTATCAAAAGCCTAGAAACATCCCTTAAAATTATATTGATCAGCCATTCTATTTTTTCTATTGCAATTATTTCCGTTATAGCTATTACAGTTAGGGTATTTCATTGGTTAGTTTTTATCCATGTTTGTCTGGTTGTGTGTATTTAAATGTTTCAGCATGGAATATTCGTATGATATGTTCCGCTTGGATCGTTGTTCCGGAAGAGGAGTTGATTATTCCTTGCCATCAGTTGTTATGCAGCTTGGGGCTTATGTTGATAAGTTGAATTCTAGAAAAAAGATGAAGCCCTCGGACGGAACTTTCAGGTAGTTTGTTTGCGTAGGCCCAGAGTAGTTTCATCGGTGCGTGGAGTAAGCTGGAGAAATAGTAGGGCAGAGTGAAAGGGCGAAAACCGCCCGGTAAGAGTTTGATGGAAGACTATGGTTGTGAGGAAGTCAAGAGGTTTAGGAGGCTTGGGGAGGGTTAGAGATGGTGGAGATATGATGGTGTTTTGCTGGAAGGGGTGAATGCGTCCGTGGCAATACAGAATTGTCGACTGGAGAAACATTGTTAAAGGTTGGTCGATTTCGCAAACTGATTTTATGGCAGCGGTTGTTCATCCAGAAATTGTTAATCTGGCAACAGGTCCTGGGAGGTAGTGAAACAAACAGGATAGAAACGGAAGGAGTTTTTATTTACTGTAGATGGTCAGACCAGCCTAGCCAAACGTAACAAAGTGTATGATTCAGTATAAATCAGAATGGCGGCATTTTTTAGTAGTGAGATTTATACATTCCAGGATAGGTTACCTATTAGTTTGCAGAGTAGCTGAAGATCGATATGTGTTCTAGGATTTCAACTTTTCAGGCATAGATTGGAAAAATCAACTGAGACAGCCAGGTGAGGTTTACGGATAGGGCTTTTTGTGCTAGAGATAGGAACGAGGGATCAGTAAGCCTGGGGCTGGGATAGGCATGTAGCCGAGAGGCTAGACAGAGTTTTGTCAGGAGGGTACCAATCCAGTAGTGTGTCTTAGTGTGAGGAAACGACAGGTAAGGTTAGAGTGAGGAACTTTCAAGAGGTATAGGAGGCTTGGGGAAGATTAGAGATAGAGGATCCCGATAGCATGGTGTCTTGCTCAAAGGATAGGGTTAATGTGAATGGCTGTCCAGGGCAATTAAGCGAGAATTGCCGGACTGGAGAAACATTGTGTAAACAATGGTTGGGCATTTCCGCCACGACTGGCAACGATTTTATGGCAACGACTACCTGTACTGTCGCTGACGGAGTACAATTTGTCTCGTGAGGGGGTAAAGACGTTGTCTGCATCCCTGAGCGTGAAATTGTCAATCTCAAGGGGGTTTCTGCCAGTAGAGAGTGGGTCGGGGAAAATGGGAGTCAATAAACAAGCAGGTCCTGGGAAGTAGTGAAACAGGAAGTAGATAATGCTGAAAATATATTTAGTCATAATAACAAAACATCAAAGTAGTAAATGCAAAACAGATAGAAACGGAAGAAATATATTGAGTGTTTATTATACTATTGTAGAAGTTTGTGTAACAAATGGACCAGCCTAGGCCATTGTTAGTAAAGAGAACATAGAGGCACTAGAAAATGTACGAAACATGGATAAATTCAAACAGCAGCATTTTTTAGCAGGAATTTCTACATTCCAGGATATAACCTATTTAAATTTGACAGAGTAGGGAAGGAGAGGTGGGAGTGGTGTAGCAGTGTAAGGCTCTGTGGTGTCATTAAAAAGCTGCAATAAATCAAACATGAAAACAAATAGCTTACAATGAAAGTTATTTGGGTAGAGATTGGTGAGGGCAGTGAATCCGTGAGTCATTGTGTTATATATAGACCAATCTAATTTTGAGTAGGAACGATGGTAAATTGCTGGTGGGAGGAAATAAAGAAGGCATCTGATAGAAACAATGTATGTGTTCTAGGCTATTTCAACTTTTCAGGCATAGATTGGAAAATCAACTTAAATTTATAATGAATCTGAAGATTTTCTGTATAAGATAAGTTTTTATATTTGGTTCATAAATCAGCCCAATTAGAGGCACATCCTCATTTAGTTCTCAGTAATGGAAAATCTAGTAAAAGATGTTGGGATTGAGACGAACTAGGAAACAGTGATCATAAAGCTTCATATATTTTAAATATTGGCCAGGATGGCAGGAAGAAGGGGAAATTCGGCCTTGGATCCCGATTTTAGGAAGGCCAATTACTGTAGCTAAGGAGAGACTTAAGGGATGACCCTATGGTCAAAAGATTAATCCCCCCCACACCGAAACTGTCAACTTAGGACGATAACCCCGGACTTAATTTAGCAGCTACTTATGAACAATTTATTTGCTACAATCAATAATGCCCAAAATAAAGTTACACCATAAAATCTAATTCTGAGAATGAAACTAACCAAATGGATGAATAATAGACTCTAGATCTCTAGAAAAGAAAGGAGTATATATGTTAAGAAAGGCTAAAAATCACTTACTTGGTTACTATCAGAACCTAACAAGACAGGTAAAAATAGAAATTAGGAAAGCAAAGAGAAATTATGAAATCAAGGCAGCAAAACTTAATCGAAAAATAACCCCAAAGCTTTCTATCAACTGTATAAATCAAAGGTTAGAGATACAATAGGTCCCCTTAAAACAATACGGCAGGAGAAGTTGAATTAACATGATGAGTTAGAAATGTGTAGTAATGGGCAATAGTCATATTTCGCCCAAGTATTCACAAATGAAAACCTAGCACAGTTTCCAGAAGTTCATGTAAGGTATAACGACACTATAGAAAATATGTTGATGAATATCAATATTACTAGTAACGAATGTGCTTAAAGTAATTGTTTCAAACTGAAGCTCTTACAAAATCGCCTGGTCCAGACGAGGTATATGCTATGAATATTAAAAGAATGTAGAGAGGAGTTGAGTAATCCATTAGCAGTTTTATTTAATAAGTCATTAGAATCGGGCCTAGTGCCAGAAGTTTGGAACCCGCAAAATGTAGTTCCATTTTCGCAAGGGTGATAAATCAATAGCATCAAATACCTAATAGTCTCATCAATCATAGGCAAGCTGCCAGAGCCACCATTGTATACAAAAATCAGAAGCCACCTTGAAACATTCAATTTAATTCATTCTTCTTGGCACGGCCCACCCAGGGACGTTTCTTGTCTCACAAATTTGCTTAGCTTTTTCAGAAGTATTTGGAAGCGGTAGATAAATGATAAGTCATATGATATAATTTATTTAGATTTCAGTAAAGCATTCGATAGAGTCCCTCATGAGATTGATAAGGAAGGTAGAAGTAATATGGAATAGGTGGATCAGTATTAAAATGGATTAGGTCAATATGGTTAACTGGTAGGAAACAAAGAGTCAGCATAAATGGATTAAAAGTCAGACTGGGGCGCGGTCAAAAGCTTGAGCCCCAGGGACTGTCGTATTAGCCTCTGCTGTCGTTATATTCTGGTTTTAATGGATCGGACAGCGTTAAATCTCAGTAGGATTAGTAAATTTGCAGATGATACCTCAAATGGGGAGAGTGATACCCAGACAGTGACTTTGAACACCTTCAAAGAGATTCAGATGGCCTTACACGAGTGGTCAGTAGACTGGCAAATGAATTTTAATACTGATAAATGCAAGGTACCAAGTATAGGGACACTAATACAAACGTTAAGTATAAACCAGGGTAACACGGAAATAGAAAACCTCAGTTTGTGAAAAGATCTAGGTGTATTTGTTAGCAACGACTTGAAACCCAGAAAATAATGTGTTGTGCGTTCGCAACAAGGCAAAATGTGATTCTTGTTCACATCTAGGCTTCCAGAGTAACAGAACTGCTAGATTGCCATCTTGAAACTTTACCCAGGTATTAGTGAGGCCAGCCAATATGGATTATGCGGTTCAGTTCTGGTGTCCTTATTATAGAATGGACATAGATTCTTTTGAGAGAGTACAAAGAAGAATGACAAAATGATCCATAATATTAGAAACCTTCATATGAAGAAAGACTGAAAAGCTTAGCTTACATTCATTAGAGAGGCGTAGAGTTAGGGGAGATATGATAGAGGTGTACAAGTGGGTAAGTGGGATTAACAAGGGTAAAATGGAAGATGTTCTGAAGTCAGTAATAACGAAATAACTAGAACAAATTTCCAGTTTAAATATGTACCCTGATTCAGAAAAGACATAGGCAAGCACTGGTTTGCACAGAGCTGTGGATATGTGTGAATAGGCTACCGAGTGCTATGAGTAGGATCGGGGACGCTAGGGAGCTTCAAGACGAAGGATAGGCACATGGAAGTGCTGGGATGGTGAGGTGTGAAGGATCTGCCTGATGGGCCAGTCGGCCTCCTGCAGTATCCCACTTTATTATGTTCTTATTTCTCCCATGGTTATTATTTGATTATTAGGTAATAAGTTATAGTCTATATATTGCTTGGGGTACCATATTTGTCTTCCCATTTCTATCCTTTTCTTCGTGTTCACTATCAAGATCTTCATTTTCTCATCTGATATTTTAAAAACTTTTACCATTCCCTTTTAATGCTGACTCTTGTCTCCTCGTGCAATTTGTTCCATTTTGGTCTTATGTATGGTGTTTTTGCTTGTTGCCTCATCTCCTTGTTTATGGAAGTCCAAAATGTTTTGTGTCTTTAGTCGTCAGCCGCCATTATAATATCATTCCATTTTTATTGTTTGCTTCCTTACATGCGTCTTTAATTTTATCTGTAGTGCTATCTGTGTCGTATATAATCTGTTACTGCCATGTCTTCCATATACCTGTTTATTTCATTGTAATAGGTCTGGATTACATTGACAGAGAGAGGCTTAAATATACAGGGTAACCTTAAAAAAACATGAGGTCAGGTCATAATGATGTCATCCACTAATCCCCACACCAACACACACGTAGAAGAGCTTAAGAGAAGGGGGTGACAGGTCAGGTCAAAAATAAGGACCCACAAAATAACTATCATACATCTAGATCAAAGGTTTTTATAAGTTATATATATATATATATATATATATATATATATATATATATATATATATATATATATATATCTGTAAATATATATATATATATATATATATATATATATATATATATATATATATATATATATATATATATTTTGGTAAATATATATATATATATATATATATATATATATATATATATATATATATATATTGATAAATCACGGAAAGGGAAACAATGGAGCACCTTAGCTTTCGTCTTTATTCAAGATATTCAGAGGCAACTAAATTACATGGACCGAGAGGGTTGAAGTATACAGGTGGAATTTACTAACCATGAGGTCAGGTCATAAACATGACATCCACTAATCCGGCACACCAGCACCACCACACACGCAAATGAGTTTAAGAGAAAGGGCGACGTGACTAGTCGGTTAAGTCAAGTCAAAATATAGGACCTACTAATCATCTATCATACATCTAATTCCAATGCTTTCAAAGCATTTTAAATCTTGCACTGACAAATAAATTGGTGTAACATATTATCAGTCTTGGTACTGACCATCACTAAGGTTTATAGAATTTAATTTCAATCTAACTAGCTTCAACCAGAAGTCTTTCTGTATTACGATGATTTGCAGTTCTAAACTGTTTTCCCAATCCATGGGATAACATAAGAAAATAAGGAGTCTGCAATAGGCCGGTTGGCCTGTGCATGGCAGCTCCTGTCGAGAGTTACTACCACTCTCTATCATCCATGAATCTATCCAGCCTCCCTTTGAAACTTTCCAGCGTTCCAGCACTTACTACAAAGTTGCTAAGCTTGTTCCACTCGTCCACCACCCTATTTGTAAACCAGTTCCTTCCTATCTCCCTCCTAAACCTAAACTTATCCAACTTGAATCCGTTGTTCCGAGTCCTATCCTGCTCGGATATTATAAGAACTTTATCTATATCACCTTTATTGATTCCTTTCACCCACTTGAATACTTCTATCATATCTCCCCGCACTCTTCGTCTTTCTAGGGAATGCAAGTTTAGTTTCTTTAACCTATCCTGATATGGAAGGTTTCTAAGTCCCGGAATCATTTTCGTCATTCTTCGCTGCACCGACTCTAGTGAATTGATATCCATTCTATAATAAGGGCACCAGAACTGAACCGCATAATCGAGGTGCGGCCTGACTAGCGCAAGATATAGTTGCAATAAGACCTCTGCACTCTTATTGCTTACACTTCTAATATAAAACCCAATACTCTGTTTGCCTATTTCGAACATTAACGCACTGTTTTCTAGGCCGTACGTCCGGGCTTACAAGTACCCCTAGGTCTCTTTCACAAGTCGACTTCTCTAGGTTGATGTTGTTAAGGCTGTATACATTGACAGTATTTGCTCTTCCAATATTAAGTACACTGCACTTGCTGGTGTTGAATTTCATTTGCCATTTTTCAGACCACCCCTGCAGTTTATTTAGATCCTACTGTAATGCATTTGCATCCTGCCCTGAATTAATTTGCCGCCCTATTTTGGTGTCATCCGCAAACTTGCTTATGTCACTGCTGATCCTAGTATCTAGATCGTTTATGTAGATTATGAACAAGAGTGGGCCTAGTACTGACCCCTGGGGAACCCCACTGGTTGCACGGCCCCACTCAGATTTAACACCATCTACGCTGACCCTCTGCGCTCTATCGGTGAGCCATGATTTTATCCAATTTAAAACTTTCCCCTCGATACCATGAGCCTTAATTTTTATCAGAAGCCTCTGATGCGGTACTATGTCAAATGCTTTGCTAAAGTCTAAGTAAATAACATCGTAATTTTCGTCATTATCTACTACCTCGAAGACTTTCCTAAAAAATGTCAGCAGATTTGTTAGACAAGATTTTCCCTTTGTAAACCCATGTTGAGAGTCGTAGATTAATTTGCTTTTCTCTAAATGCGATCGGATGTTATCTGCTATAATTGATTCAAGAAATTTCCCCACTACTGAAGTCAAACTGATCGGCCGGTAATTTGACGCTGATGCTCTGTCTCCCTTTTAGAATATGGGTACTACATTTGCCTGTTTAAACAAGTCTGGCACAACTCCGGTGTCTAATGATTTTGTAAATTAGTTTATGAGGGGTCCGCTAATCTGTTCCCTACACTCTTTCAAGACTCTAGGGAAAATTTCATCCGGCCCTGGGGATTTTTTTTTCTTTAGTTTATTTATCTTCTTAAGAACATCCTCTTTTCTGATAGTGATATTCTTTAATTTCTCTTCTTCCTTTCCCTTAAATATCAGTTCCACCTCTGGAATTTCATGGCAAATTTCTTCTGTGAAAACTGATGAGGTAGCTGTTCAATGCTTTGCTTATTTCTCACTGCCATTTATCACTTCTCCCCTCCCTGACTTTAAAGGCCCAACAGTATAGAACCACTCAACACCAGAATACACACCCAAGCAAATGCAATATAGGAAAAAATCCGTCAAGAACAGGATCCCATACTAAACCAACTAAATGAGGAAAACAACAACACATAGCACAGATGATGGCCTAGAAGCATAAAAACTGATAACGAAGAACCAGAGCCTCTTTATACACACAATAAAAAAGAACCAAAAGATGGGAACAACTCTCCAGTCACACAAGGACCTGGAGGGACCCCACAAACAAACAAAGACCTCAAAAGATCATAAACCCCCACAATAAAAACTAGAAACGAAAAAGATGGGGATCACCCCTCCAGTGCCACAAGGACCTGGAGGGACCCCACAAACAAACAAAGACCTCAAAAGATCATAAACCCCCACAATAAAAACTAGAAACGAAAAAGATGGGGATCACCCCTCCAGTGGCACAAGGACCTGGAAGGAACCCCTCCCCCCTAACATAATATGTCCAAAAAAAACATCAAATAGAACAACTTAGTTTAGCTTGGCTGAGACCGGCCTTCCCTAACCGCAAGAGTCCTCTAATGCAGCACTGTTGACGGAAGACATAACCTCGTCTCTGCTAGGTGGATAGCCCACCTGCTGTAACCTCCTCCTATATTTCCCACTTCTGAACTTTACCATGTACCCATGAACTTTACCATGAACTTTACCCTTCTTGCACCCGCAGAGCTAATGCTCTCTTCTCTCCGTTTCACCACCCCCACCAATTCAGTTGCCTCTGAAGATGTCTTGAATACGGTGCCATATATAGGGAGATATATATATATATATATATATATATATATATATATATATATATATATATATATGACAACTACAAGGAAAAAAGAAAAACTCAGTTCCCAATCGCTGTGTAATTCAGTTACTTAGGGTGAGTATAGGCTAAGGAGAAATATATAATACAAGTATATATATATATATATATATATATATATATATATATATATATATATATATATATATATATATATATATGCAAGTAAATCACTGGGGAAAGTATTTAGGTATATGCTGATAACTATAAGAAACAATAAGTTCCTAAGGCTTTAATTGCATCTGTGAGTACAGACTAAAGAGAAATATGTCAACGTGTATATATACAGAGGAGGTGGAAGTATCTATCTTATAATAATGTATTAGGGTAATGACTGCATTAATCTTTAAATAGCACACAACGGTTTAGTAGTCAGGTCAGATGGTCAGTGACCGGACTTTCTCACATGGTTACAAATCTTCTTAATTACAAAATTGTCCAGCTTGTACATGCTGCTGTACCAAATTCATGCTGTTTGCTTCGGTATGTTGGCATAAGACTTATTCTATGATGTCTTCCATCAATTGAATTATATAATATTGAGGGCGTTAAATATCCTACACAATGCAATGCTTGTTATCCTCAAATGAACAAAACAGATAGCATTTAGATTCCTGGGTCATCCTAACACTGTCAGAGTCAGTTGTTTAATTTAAAGGTAAGATCTTTACCTGTTCCAGCCTGGCAAGTATTACATTCCTTGCAAGGAACTTTATAAATGCAAACTAATTGTGTTGTTGGGGAGTTCTCTGATTAACATTTGTTTAAATAAGTATGAGTTTTAAATGCCACATTGACGTTCCAGGTTTAGAATAATGAATGTGTGAGGAAATTTTTGTGAAATGGTATTATTAAGATATTCTTATGGTCATGGGTGGGCTGACTTGCCTTATAAAAGTTTTCTTAGTAATGTTTAGGCATTTGTCTATGAAAGATCTAGGGTATTTAAGGTTTGAGCTAATATTATATATATATTTATTCCTCATCAATGAATTCCGGACTCAAATTCTCATGCACGTAAAACATTGTTGAAAATATCACATCATTAATTATTATGGTAAGTAGAACAATTAACGTAGGCTAAACACACATTAGTTGGTTTTCATAAATATCAGAATCCAAGTGTTACTTATTCTGGTGAACAATTATATTTTCAGTTCAGGAATGGCACTTACAGTCTGGTTTTAATTTTGCCAGTAATTGATCGAGGGCCATGTTAAGTTGTGGCAGGCAAGCTTTTTAGGTCCCTCATTATATGCACAGAGAGTATTACAATACATCATCAACATAAGAACATATGAAATGGATAGAACTGGTAGCGGGATTTTGCTGAATTTGGTACTGGGCAGTTCTGCTTACACTCAACCCCTATTGCTCATATGAGCATCCTTAACCCAGTATGTCAGAAGCACCAGCGTATTCCAGTTAATGATGATATTTGGTAACTTGTTCCATTCATCCACTACTCTCTCATTTCCAAACCAGTGTTACCTATTTCACTCCTAAATCTAAATTTGCTCCACTGAAACCATGGTTACGAGTTCGCCCTGGTTGGACATAGTTTGAGCACCTTTGTTTAGCCCTCTGCTCTTCCACTTATACACCCCTTATCAGGTCGCCCCTCGCCTCCTATGTCTCTCAAGGAGTGCAACGCCAAGATGCTTTAACTCTGTCTCTAGTACTCAAGGTTCCTAATGCCCGAGATTAGTCTTGTCATTCTCTCTCTGAATTTCTTTCCAAGGATTCTATACATCCATTCTGTAATACGGTGACCATAACTTAAACTGGTGTAATCCAGGTGGTCTCACAAGAGCAAGATACAGTTTTAGGATGACCTCGCTAGTCTTGTAAATTCAATAATTCTCGGTGAACCTCCAAGTACTTTATTAGCCTTGTTACGAGCATAAACACATTGCTTACTTGGCTTAAGGTTCCACTTATCATTACTTCCCAAATCTCTCTCGCAGTCGGATTTCTATGGCATCAAGTATTCATCTGGTATCTGGTTTCTGTTTACATCTCCTATACTGAGTAATTTCCATTTGTCGACGTTGAATTTCCATCTGCCATTTTCTTCAGACCACTCGGAAATATTGTTTAGATCTTCCCAGGTTTGCTGAGTCCTCGTCAGATTTGGTGATAGCACGTCCTATTTGTGTCATCAGTAAATTTACTTCTATGTTGCTGGGCCAGTGCCGATATCTATGTCGTTTGTATATATTGAAGAATAATGGTCCAAGTACTGAGCCTTGGGGAACCTAGCTTGTGACGTTGCTCCAATGGGATTAGTGCCGTTAATGGTCACTCGCTGTTTCTGTCCTTGTAACTACGCCTCAATCCATTTAAGGATGTCACCTTTGATGCCATGAGCTTCATCTTCTAATTAGTCTTTCCGCGGGGGACCTGGTCGAAGCGCTTTTTACAAAGTCGAGATATACCACATCATAATTGTCCAATCGATTCGAAAAAACTGGATGAAAAGAATGTTAATAGATTAGCGAAAAGGAACGTCCAGTTTGTGAAGCCATGCTGGGAATCATTGATCAATGTGCTTCCCAGGTGATTTCGAATAGAGTCGAAATGATTGCTTCCCAGTACTTTGCCTACTATTGATGTTAGACTGATTAAGGGTAGTTAGAGGATAGTGATCTATCCCCCTTCTTGAAAATCGGTATTACATTCTGGCTATCCTCCAGGATTCTGGTACTACACCCAGTTTTTAATGACATGTTAAACAACTTTTGCTATGGGCACATTAAGCTCTTCCCTCACATTCCTTTAATACTTGGCAAATATCTCATCGGGACCCAGGTGACTTTATTAGGGCTTTAGTTTGTCTATTTTGCTTACTAACATCATATCAGTCACTATTATCTCACTTACTGTTTTCATCATTCTTGAATAGAGTCGGTCCTGCATCAGTGCTTTAAATTTTCTTTGCAGGAAACTGTTGGTAACATTATTAATTCAAATTATTGCTCATTTCCTCCGGTCATATCAGTGAGCTCTTCCGGCCAAGTTCGGACCGACAGTCTGAATCTTTTCGTGTTTTAGTTTCGATATATTTGGTAGAACTTTTGGGTTTGTCTTCCCTTGCTATCCCACTTCCCACATATTCTCTTGCTTTCCTTATCTCTGTTTTTTAACCAACCCCACTCGCCAATAATTCTATAATAGTCCTGGAGGTGAATTTCGCCACGATTTATCCTTTTCTACCTATAGCCTTCCTTTGGCCATAGCCTAAACCAGACTGCTGAAGGTGGTATAATATTATCATTTTAATAGTTTCTTTTCAAAGAATTTCATATATAGGTTGCTTAATACAGGTGAGAGAGTGATTACCTAATACATGCCAAATTTCGGTTATTAATATTCTCCATTGAATTCGAATTTAACAACTTTAATATATAGTTTGACGAAGTTTGAAGTCGCTTCTTTCTCGAGACGGGCAGTGCCTTTTCTTCTTTTCCTTGTGGTTATCAGTATATATATATATATATATATATATATATATATATATATATATATATATATATATATATATATATATATATTACTATATATATATATTAGGGTGGTCCTAAAATTTTTTTGGTTTCAATTTCAACGACCACTCCTGCCTAAGTGTGTGTATACTATTAAAAACACTGATTCAGTCATTTTTAAAATTTGGATAAAATTTAGAGGTGCCACAAATATCTATCTAGTTTTTATATATTGAACGCTACCGGTAAATGTAAAAATCGTATACAATATATAGTCAATATCAATATAGTTAGTTGTTACTAGTTGTAATGGCAGCAAAATCAATGAAATGAAAGTAACACAGGTCATTCTTCTTGAGTGCCTCTATTAGCGTCGTTTTAGAGAGTCTGGAAAGTTCTTTCGATGATCACTGACCACCTGGAGTAGAAATTATGTTGTTCCTCATCCGTTATTACATGGATGTAATCTTGATGAGTGCCACCTTCCCCAGCCACATCGTTAACCACTTATTGTCTTGAGCTTTGTGCTTTTGCAATAACTCATTAGTTTACATAAAGATGGGGGACAACTGTTAAAGTCAGTTGGCAGATTGAGCATGTCAAAAATTTATTTGTTGCAGAAGACACAAATCTTTCAAGGTGAATGTCATTCACGTCTTTGGAGGCTTAAATCCACTGCCTTCATGCGCGTTACCATTTTGAGCCTTTTTTTAGGACTGTCCACCATCCTCTGCTTTTGTTTCATCACCAACATTCATATCAAAGAAGGCAAAGCTAACAATCTCTTCATTGAGGTACCACAGATGATTGATAAATTTGCGGCAAGCCTCTTTCTGAAACCCTCCTTGGTTAACTTTGTAGTCAGAAATTTCTTCAGGAAGAGTATAATATTTGTTGGAGCTTGGAATCAAAAGTAGCCAGGAACCATGCTTTTCAAAGTATACAAGGACAGTTAAATCGAATCCACCCTAATGAGTCCTTTGACTTCGGCTGTCAACTTGAATGTGACCTGAACATCTTATATTTTGAAGGAATACAGTCAGCTTTGCTATCCACCTGGCTCTGTGCATGGCCCCAGGCTTCCTGAAAGATATTCAGGTGTGGAGTTCTCCAGGAATATAACAACCAATTCGGTAATTTCTATAGTCTTCCTGCATGATTATCATTATGAAGCCCATGCATTTTTTCAGCAGACCTTCTCGATTTCCTTTTCATAGTCACAACCAAATCCATTTCTTGATCAGTGGCAGCTGCACTTGTAGTCACTCTGCACAATGTTGGCCAAATGTTTGAAATCTCTTAAAACAAGTAGCATTCAGCTCCAGCCGATGGGACCCATTACACGGTCAACACTCAATTTATCACAACCTCATGCACATGATGATTGGCATGGCAAACCATAGGAGATTTTTTCTCCAGTTCAATTCCCTGATGAGCTACAGTCTCTGGTGTGTGGCGTCCAGTGTTGTTGAAGTTTGTGTGCCAAAAGACATTGCCAATATATAGTCTTTTTAATTTCCAATCTTTGACCACTTCAACCACAGCATTAGCCATCGCCCACCAGTTCCATTGGGCAACTTTTGATATTCAGCAATTGTTCATTCTTCTTCATAGGATTGGCCAATGATTGGCAATCGATCATAAGTTTTTACCACCAGCTGTTCTGAGGAAGTAGCTTTCATCCCAATGAAATGTACAAGAGGATTATGTGATCAAAGATTATATAAATTGTTCTTGGCAGACTTAAAAGACTGAACTCAACTTCATTCTTGATTGTCGAATTGTCTTCCGGTTGACTGTTATGTCTTCCACAAGCGTACTTGGAAAAGTTTTTGCACGTGGGTTTCCTAGGTTTTGATTTTTTGGGAGGAGAACACTCTGATGCTGAAGAATTCCATTTGTTCCTCAGACTCAGATGATGATGAGAATGGCGGATTCTATTCCTTGTTTTTCATCTTTTGTTTTCTGTGCCAGCTTTTTGAAAAGTGGAGCACGTTCTTCTTTTCGTATTGCCAAGGGATTCTTTTGCTGCTAGTTCTTTATCAACTCTACCCAAGTATCCTTTCCTTCATCCTGCTTGTGCTAGAAGGAATTGCTGGCTTCAATTTTTTGATCATTGTCAAAGCATTTGCATGAGCAATGTCAAATAGTTTATTTTAATTGTTTTTAAAACTTTTTCTTTTATTTGCTGAGCTTGGCTTTCTCCTCTTGGCAGCTTTTTGAAGGCTTTTCCATTTCACAAACATTTTTTTCAACTCTTTTCTCGGGCATGAATTTCAGAGCAAGTTGGTATTCTTGCCATTTCCCAAATGGGAGTACTTATTGATCACTTCCCTTGGCACTCTCTTTGATGGTTGTTCGTTGACTTTGTGAATTTGAAAGAACAAAACTCATAGCTTCCCCAGTAGAAGGCAGTTTTAGACCAGTCAAAGTGTGTACAGTTGGCCCAATCAACCATACTTCATTGTCTTTCCTTGTTCTTTATTTTGTGCCATCACCACTAGTACCAGCCATCTAAAAGAGAAACCATTATTATTAGTATTATATGATATAATTTAGGGACAATAGTGGCCATAACTCACACCCAACATCCAGCTTTGTAGAGTCTAGGATGTTGGAGCTTGATAATGAGTACAAAGAAGTGACAAAAAATTTCTCTATAAGTCCAATTGGATATGTGGCACTCACAGATAGACCTAAGCTCATTCATGGATTTGACAGAATATAAGACACTGCACATGTCAACACCCATATTATATAATATATATATATATATATATTAAGTAAGTTGTGTCAAGTTGTGCCCTGGCTGGTGGCACCCCCTAAACATCCTCAATTTGCTGAAATTGTTTGGGTTATATTATTTTGCAGTTCTTATAAAAGGGCAGGGTGGTTGGGTAGGGACTATATTCTAAACAAAAAAATTTTACAAAAATTTTAACCCCATTTAGGACACCTAATATATATATATATATATATATATATATATATATATATATATATATATATATATATATATATATATATATATATATATATATATATATATATATATATATATATATATATATATATATATATATATATATACATACATTATGAGGAGGTGAGATCAAGTCCCTAGGGACAGTGAGTGACCACAATGACCCGTCACTGGGTAGTAACCTATTAATCTTCATAAGCACCGCAGCAGTCGGTAGTCAGGTCAGAGGGTAAGATGACCCAACCTTCTCACTTGCAAATCTTTTTAATTACGAAATTATCCAGTTTGTACATACCATTATTCAAATTCATGTTGATAGATTCGGTATGTTTAATGAGACTGGATATTACCTTGTAATTCAATTGGACAGTAGGAACATTATAGAATCCAGTCTCATTAAACATGATTTCGCAGGAACTAGCATATATATATATATATATATATATATATATATATATATATATATATATATATATATATGCTGATAACCACAGGAAAAAAGAAACACGAAGTTCCCAAATGCTTTCGTGTAATTCACATCTTCAGGGGTGAGTACA
>NW_024712074.1:0-11451 GCF_018991925.1 Homarus americanus | reverse complement strand
CTCCGGAGGAAGGTTTGAGGGGCTTTATCGGGGGTACCAGCGGCCATGGCGCCCGTACTCCCACCCCTGACTCCGTTCCTTCTTATTCTTAAGACGGAGGAAGGTTTGAGGGGCTTTATCGGGGGTACCAGCGGCCATGGCGCCGGTACTCCCACCCCTGACTCCGTTCCTTCTTATTCTTAAGAAGGAATTTCTGAGCTCCGCTTCTCAGAATGTCTCGCGGCAACAAACAGGGACTAAGCAGGTTGAAGTTTCTCACTTCATTTGTGTGGACTTTTCTCAGAAGCCGTGCCTTCTGTGTTGGAAATGCTAGACAGAGTTTCAACTCCAAGTTTAAGCTGCCCTTCAGCTCCTGGTAAATATCAGATACTGAGATCGTCATTTAAATACCACCAATTCATTCTCCTGGACGACTCTGTCGGTCCATCCTTACTTTTGAGAGAAAATTGTGAACGTTGACGTCAAAGTCGAACAGTTCCAACCTTGATTATCTACACCGAGGCATCAGTTGCAACGTGGTAATCTTGAGCAATTTGGGATTCTTTGGGCGTCTTTGGAACCGGGGGGGAAGACTGACTCAGTCAAAAGAGTCTCAGCAAACTTCTTTCCCATGGGACAGTCGCAACTGTGTTATTCCGTAAGCAATTAAGGAATTGTGGCTAGTTTTCAGACTTCATTAGACCGTCGAATACCATTGATCCGTGTCTTGTCTGAGTGGAACGGCAGCCGAAGTGGCATTCCAGTGAACCGGAAAGCCCCGCCTCCCCCCCCCCCACCTCTAAAAAGGGAGGGACGACGAACACCATCCACGAACACGACCACGCAGCCCATGCATTCCACGGGAATAGGGGACGAACGAACTGCGGAAAGAGCTCGGTTCTGACAGGCGCAAGACCACCGAAGTTCATCGGTATGACAGTGTACATCCCCCACACCGCCGAACCGCGGTACGAGATCCATATACCTGCCGTCTCCTCGCTCGACCCTGCGCTCGATCCCCAACCCGCTTCCAGCACGGACCCAGCATGTCCGTTCCTCAGAGCCAATCCTTGTCCATGCATGGCTTAATCTTTAAGGTTCCTTCTTATCAAGAAGACAGAGAGGAAGGTTTGAGGGGCTTTATCGGGGGTACCAGCGGCCATGGCGCCGGTAATCCCACCCCTGACTCCGTTCCTTCTTAGTCTTTAAACAATAAGTGCCGTGTTCACTTTAGCCTCTGTCCCAGGAGAACCCCTACTAGTTCTCCTCTGCTCTTGTTGCATTGGCCTCCAGCGTGAATCGGGCCGAGGCCTCAACTTCTCTCTCCACCATTTGCTACTACCACCAAGATCAATTTCCAACATCCATAGCCACACTCCTGCTTTCTAAAGCCTCTCAATAGTATCGGAATGAGTATTCATTCCTTCATTAACCAGTTCTGCTTGGCAACAGTATCACAAAACTTTTAAAGCAATGGACATCATTTGCTTGTATTGCCACAGTATATGGATTTGCAGACACTTCTACTCTAACGGAGGATTTCGCCATCGGGGTGCGTGACGAAACCTCCAGCGGTCTGGTAGTGTGGACTGCACCACAGTTAGGTTAGGTTAGGTTAAACAGACACTTCTGCTTTAACGGAGGATTTCGCCATCGGGGGGCGTGACGAAACCTCCAGCAGTCTGGTAGTGTGGACACCACGGTTAGGTTAGGTTAAACAGACTCTGCTGTAAATGAGGATTTCGCCATCGGGGTGCGTGACGAAACCTCCAGCGGTCTGGTGGTGTGAACGGGCAAAACAGACACTTCTGCTGTAACGGAGGATTTCGCCATCGGGGGGCGTGACGAAACCTCCAGCGGTCTGGTAGTGTGGAATACACCACGTTTAGGCAAACTCTCTCTCTCGGCTTTGTCAGAGTTTCGGGTCAGAAACTCTAGGAAACCTCACATAACTAAGCAGGAATTTCTGAGCTCCGCTTCTCAGAATGTCTCGCGGCAACAAACCGGGACTAAGCAGGTTGAAGTTTCTCACTTCATTTGTGTGGACTTTTCTCAGAAGCCGTGCCTTCTGTGTTGGAAATGCTAGACAGAGTTTCAACTCCAAGTTTAAGCTGCCCTTCAGCTCCTGGTAAATATCAGATACTGAGATCGTCAATTAAATACCACCAATTCATTCTCCTGGCCGACTCTGTCGGTCCATCCTTAATTTGGAGAGAAATTTGTGAACGTTGACGTCAAAGTCAAACAGTTCCAGCCTTGATTCTCTACACCGAGGCATCACTTGCAACGTGGTCATCTTGAGCATTTTGGGATTCACAGGGCGTCTTTGGAACCGGGGGGGAAGACTGACTAACTCAAAAGAGTCTAAGCAAACTTCTTTCCCAAGGGACAGTCGCAACTTTGTTAATCCGTAAGTAATTAAGGAATTGTGGCTAGTTTTCAGACTTCATTAGACCCTCGAATGCCATTGATCCGTGTCTTGTCTGAGTGGAACGGCAGCCGAAGTGGCATTCTAGTGAACCGGAAAGCCCCGCCTCCCCCCCCCCACCTCTGAAAAGGGAGGGACGACGAACACCATCCACGAACACGACCACGCAGCCCATGCATTCCACGGGAATAGGGGACGAACGAACTGCGGAAAGAGCTCGGTTCTGACAGGCGCAAGACCACCGAAGTTCATCGGTATGACAGTGTACATCCCCCACACCGCCGAACCGCGGTACGAGATCCATATACCTGCCGTCTCCTCGCTCGACCCTGCGCTCGATCCCCAACCCGCTTCCAGCACGGACCCAGCATGTCCGTTCCTCAGAGCCAATCCTTGTCCATGCATGGCTTAATCTTTAAGGTTCCTTCTTATCAAGAAGACAGAGAGGAAGGTTTGAGGGGCTTTATCGGGGGTACCAGCGGCCATGGCGCCGGTAATCCCACCCCTGACTCCGTTCCTTCTTATTCTTAAGACGGAGGAAGGTTTGATGGGCTTGTAACGGGGTTACCAGCGGCCATGGCGCCGGTACTCCCACCCCTGACTCCGTTCCTTCTTAGTCTTTAAACAATAAGTGCCGTGTTCACTTTAGCCTCTGTCCCAGGAGAACCCCTACTAGTTCTCCTCTGCTCTTGTTGCATTGGCCTCCAGCGTGAATCGGGCCGAGGCCTCAACTTCTCTCTCCACCATTTGCTACTACCACCAAGATCAATTTCCAACATCCATAGCCACACTCCTGCTTTCTAAAGCCTCTCAATAGTATCGGAATGAGTATTCATTCCTTCATTAACCAGTTCTGCTTGGCAACAGTATCACAAAACTTTTAAAGCAGTGGACGTCATTTGCTTGTATTGCCACAGTATATGGATTTGCAGACACTTCTACTGTAACGGAGGATTTCGCCATCGGGGGGCGTGACGAAACCTCCAGCAGTCTGGTAGTGTGGACACCACGGTTAGGTTAGGTTAAACAGACTCTGCTGTAAATGAGGATTTCGCCATCGGGGTGCGTGACGAAACCTCCAGCGGTCTGGTGGTGTGAACGGGCAAAACAGACACTTCTGCTGTAACGGAGGATTTCGCCATCGGGGGGCGTGACGAAACCTCCAGCGGTCTGGTAGTGTGGAATACACCACGATTAGGCAAACTCTCTCTCTCTGCTTTGTCACAGTTTCGGGTCCTTTTTATCTCTTGGAAACCCGTCAGAAACTCTAGGAAACCTCACATGACTTAGCAGGAATTTCTGAGCTCCGCTTCTCAGAATGTCTCGCGGCAACAAACCGGGACTTCTCACTTGAAGTTTCTCACTTCATTTGTGTGGACTATTTTCAGAAGCCGTGCCTTCTGTGTTGGAAATGCTAGACAGAGTTTCAACTCCAAGTTTAAGCTGCCCTTCAGCTCCTGGTAAATATCAGATACTGAGATCGTCATATAAATACCACCAATTCATTCTCCTAGCCGACTCTGTCGGTCCATCCGTAATTTTGAGAAAATTGTGAACGTTGACGTCAAAGTCGAACAGTTCCAGCCATGATTCTCTACACCGAGGCATAAGTTGCAACGTGGTCATCTTGAGCAATTTTGGATTCTTTGGGCGTCTTTGGAACCGGGGGGGAAGACTGACTGACTCAATAGAGTCTAAGCAAACTTCTTTCCCATGGGACAGTCGGAACTGTGTTATTCCGTAAGTAATTAAGGAATTGTGGCTAGTTTTCAGACTTCATTAGACCCTCGAATGCCATTGATCCGTGTCTTGTCTGAGTGGAACGGCAGCCGAAGTGGCATTCTAGTGAACCGGAAAGCCCCGCCTCCCCCCCCCCCACCTCTGAAAAGGGAGGGACGACGAACACCATCCACGAACACGACCACGCAGCCCATGCATTCCACGGGAATAGGGGACGAACGAACTGCGGAAAGAGCTCGGTTCTGACAGGCGCAAGACCACCGAAGTTCATCGGTATGACAGTGTACATCCCCCACACCGCCGAACCGCGGTACGAGATCCATATACCTGCCGTCTCCTCGCTCGACCCTGCGCTCGATCCCCAACCCGCTTCCAGCACGGACCCAGCATGTCCGTTCCTCAGAGCCAATCCTTGCCCATACTTACACATCTCATTTGCCGACTTCCCACACACTCTTTACCAAAAGAGACACCGCATGCACCTTACGGCTAGTACGGTCAGTCTTCCCGGACGCCTAACAGCGAACTCTTTCCCAGACCCACTAGGGTTCCTTAAACAATAAGTGCCGTGTTCACTTGCGCCTGTGTCCGAGGAGAACCCCTACTAGTTCTCCTCTGCTCTTGTTGCATTGGCCTCCAGCGTGAATCGGGCCGAGGCCTCAACTTCTCTCTCCACCATTTGCTACTACCACCAAGATCAATTTCCAACATCCATAGCCACACTCCTGCTGTCTAAAGCCTCTCAATAGTATCTGAATGAGTATTCAGTCCTTCATTAACCAGTTCTGCTTGGCAACAGTATCACAAAACGTTTAAAGCAAAGGACACCATTTGCTTGTATTGCCACAGTATGTGCATTTGCACCCATTCGGGGTTTCCCCTTACACCAGATTGTACTTTCACATGCATGGCTTAATCTTTAAGGTTCCTTCTGATCCATAAGACAGAGAGGAATGTTTGAGGGGCTTGTAACGGGGTTACCAGTGACCATGGCACCGGTACTCCCACCCCTGACTCCATTCCTTCTTATTCTTAAGACGGAGGAAGGTTTGAGGGGCTTTATCGGGGTTACCAGCGGCCATGGCGCCGGTACTCCCACCCCTGACTCCGTTCCTTCTTATTCTTAAGACGAGTGCGGGGGCCGGGATTGTCATCATTCGCTGCTGGAGTTACCAGAGCAGAGCCCGATACCGCCCAAATCAGTAAATTAGTTTAAAGAGCGCCCCGTTCTCTTTCTCTCCGTTAATGACAAGCATATGACTGGATAAACCAGGTAGCTGCTGCTGCTATTGGCGACGCCTAACACGGCGGCCAAAATAGTGAGCAGACCGACAGCAAACAAGAAGACATTGGGCGAGGGACCGCACGTTGGCCTTAGAGAAATAGCAAACCAGATGATCAGATCAAAATGCACCTTCTCTTGCTATCCTCGGCGCCGGCAGCGCCACCTGTGCCAATCTCCTCACTTATCCGCTCCTCTCCTCTCCTCTCCTCTCATCTTTACCCAGCTCCAGCGAGGCAGAAGACATTGGGCGAGGGACCGCACGTTGGCCAATCTCCTCCCTTATCCGCTCCTCTTCTCTCATCTTTACCCAGCTCCAGCCAGGCAGAAGACATTGGGCGAGGGACCGCACGTTGGCCAATCTCCTCCCTTATCCTTCTCCTCTCTCTCTTTCTTTCTCACTCTCTCTTACTGTTTGTGGGGACGTGGGCTCATGATCGCCATCGTCGCCCAATGTTGGTTAGGTTGTGTATTTCACGGGTGGGAACCGCCATCGGTTAGGTGATGGGGTAACCCAACGTGTGCTTTGACGAGTTTTGGCTGCTAAACTCTCTTTTTAGTATACTCGGCTCCCAGACTGCGCCCTGGTCGTGTTGAACCATGAGCGTTGTCTATGCACATTTAGGGTAGCAATGAATCTCGGTCAAGAGATGGTTAGGCGCTGCATTGAAGGCCGGCACAGACGCGAAGACGGGGTGATCGACCAACGCGAGTCCGCTAAGTTGGGCAGACGGCAAGGCGAAGGGGAGCCCCGTTCCGGACTGAAAGGCCGCAGCATATGCTGTGACGGAAACTAGTGGGGTGGCGACGTGTGCGCCGAGAGAGAGCGATAATGTAGTAAGGTTTCCAATCTTGAATCAATTTAACCGACAGGCTCCACTCCTGGTGGTGCCCTTCCGTCAATTCCTTAAAGTTTCACCTTTGCAACCATACTTCCCCATAAGGAAGTTGGCATCGTTTATGAATAGAACTAGGGCAGTATCTCATCAACTCTAACTTTCCATCATCCTTGGCAGACACTTGAAAAAAAGCTGCGCCAGTGCAGACACCGTGCACCGTTAAGAGTTGTACATTTGCCATTTGGTCTTTTTACGACTAACCATCACAGGTCGAGTCTCAATGAAAGGGTTAGGCTGGCAAGCCTCTATAAAACTTCAGGACACCAATACACTTTAACCTAGGTTAGGTTAAACAGACACTTGCGCAATGGAGCAGGCCGCTAGACACTGCTGCCGCTGTATTGGAGGATTTCGCCATGGGGGGCGTGACGAAACCTCCAGCGGTCTGGTAGTGTGGAATGCACCACAGTTAGGTTAGGTTAGGTTAAACCGACACTCCTGCTTTAACGGAGGATTTCGCCATCGGGGTGCGTGACGAAACCTCCAGCATTCTGGTAGTGTGGACACCACGGTTAGGTTAGGTTAAACAGACTCTGCTGTAAAAGAGGATTTCGCCATCGGGGTGCGTGACGAAACCTCCAGCGGTCTGCTGGTGTGAACGGGCAAAACAGACACTTCTGCTGTAACAGAGGATTTCGCCATCGGGGGGCGTGACGAAACCTCCAGCGGTCTGCTGGTGTGGAATGCACCACATTTAGGCAAACTCTCTCTCTCTGCTTTGTCAGAGTTTCGGGTCAATTTTATCTCCCTCTATTGAAATCCCGTCAGAAACTCAAGGAAACCTCACATGACAGCAGGAATTTCTAAGCTCCGCTTCTCAGAATGTCTCGCGGCAACAAACCGGGACTAAGCAGGTTGAAGTTTCTCACTTCATTTGTGTGGACTTTTCTCAGAAGCCGTGCCTTCTGTGTTGGAAATGCTAGACAGATTTTCAACTCCAAGTTTAAGCTGCCCTTCAGCTCCTGGTAAATATCAGATACTGAGATCGTTATTTAAATACCACCAATTCATTCTCCTGGCCGACTCTGTCGGTCCATCCTTAATTTGGAGAGAAATTTGTGAACGTTGACGTCAAAGTCGAACAGTTCCAGCCTTGATTCTCTACACCGAGGCATCACTTGCAACGTGGTCATCTTGAGCATTTTGGGATTCACAGGGCGTCTTTGGTACCGGGGGGGAAGACTGACTCACTCAAAAGAGTCTAAGCACTCATCTTTCCCATGGGACAGTCAGAACTGTGTTATTCCGTAAGTAATTAAGGAATTGTGGCTAGTTTTCAGACTTCATTAGACCCTCGAATGCCATTGATCCGTGTCTTGTCTGAGTGGAACGGCAGCCGAAGTGGCATTCTAGTGAACCGGAAAGCCCCGCCTCCCCCCCCCCCACCTCTGAAAAGGGAGGGACGACGAACACCATCCACGAACACGACCACGCAGCCCATGCGTTCCACGGGAATAGGGGACGAACGAACTGCGGAAAGAGCTCGGTTCTGACAGGCGCAAGACCACCGAAGTTCATCGGTATGAGAGTGTACATCCCCCACACCGCCGAACCGCGGTACGAGATCCATATACCTGTCGTCTCCTCGCTCGACCCTGCGCTCGATCCCCAACCCGCTTCCAGCACGGACCCAGCATGTCCGTTCCTCAGAGCCAATCCTTGTCCATACTTACACATCTCATTTGCCGACTTCCCACACACTCTTTACCAAAAGAGACACCGCATGCACCTTACGGCTAGTACGGTCAGTCTTCCCGGACGCCTAACAGCGAACTCTTTCCCAGACCCACTAGGGTTCCTTAAACAATAAGTGCCGTGTTCACTTGCGCCTGTGTCCGAGGAGAACCCCTACTAGTTCTCCTCTGCTCTTGTTGCATTGGCCTCCAGCGTGAATCGGGCCGAGGCCACAACTTCTCTCTCCACCATTTGCTACTACCACCAAGATCAATTTCCAACATCCATAGCCACACTCCTGCTGTCTAAAGCCTCTCAATAGTATCGGAATGAGTATTCATTCCTTCATTAACCAGTTCTGCTTGGCAACAGTATCACAAAACTTTTAAAGCAATGGACACCATTTGCTTGTATTGCCACAGTATGTGCATTAGCACCCATTCGGGGTTTCCCCTTAAACCAGATTGTACTTTCACATGCATGGCTCAATCCTTCCGGTGTCTGGACTCGGTGGGTGTCAGGTTTCCCATCTTGAATCAATTTAACCCACAGGCTCCACTCCTCGTGGTGCCCTTCCGTCAATTCCTTAAAGTTTCACCTTTGCAACCATACTTCCCCATAAGGAAGTTGGCATCGTTTATGAATAGAACTAGGGCAGTATCTCATCAACTCTAACTTTCCATCATCCTTGGCAGACACTTGAAAAATAGCTGCGCCAGTGCAGACACCGTGCACCGTTAAGAGTTGTACATTTGCCATTTGGTCTTTTTATGACTAACCATCACAGGTCAAGTCTCAATGAAAGGGTTTGACAGACATAGCCCAATTTGTGGGTTAGGTTTGGCCGGACGGCTTGTTGTTAAGGTTTGGAATTTTTTTGGCATTGTAATTTAACTCTTGGGCAAGAGGCTTATTCGCAGGGAGCATGGAACGGACGGGCAGCCATCCATAGCCCCGTCCGTCCTCCTCCGGTTGCGCGCTCCCGCCCGAGTGTAGTATTTTTGGTGCGGGGGCCGGGATTGTCCTCATTCGCTGCTGCTGGAGTTACCAGAGCAGAGCCCGATACCGCCCAATTCAGTAAATTAGTTTAAAGAGCGCCCCGTTCTCTTTCTCTCCGTTAATGACAAGCATATGACTGGATAAACCAGGTAGCTGCTACTGCTATTGGCGACGCCTAACACGCCAGCCAAAATAGTGAGCAGACCGACAGTAAAAAACGAGAAGACATTGGGCGAGGGACCGCACGTTGGCCTTAGAGAAATAGCAAACCAGATGATCAGATCAAACTGCACCTTCTCTTGCTATCCTCGGCGCTGGCAGCGCCACCGTGTGTGCCAATCTCCTCCCTTATCCGCTCCTCTCCTCTCCTCTCATCTTTACCCAGCTCCAGCGAGGCAACCGACATTGGGCGAGGGACCGCACGTTGGCCAATCTCCTCCCTTATCCGCTCCTCTCCTCTCATCTTTACCCAGCTCCAGCGAGGCAGCCGACATTGGGCGAGGGACCGCACGTTGGCCAATCTCCTCCCTTATCCGCTCCTCTCCTCTCATCTTTACCCAGCTCCAGCGAGGCAGCCGACATTGGGCGAGGGACCGCACGTTGGCCAATCTCCTCCCTTATCCGCTCCTCTTATCTTTACCCAGCCCCAGCGAGGCAGAAGACATTGGGCGAGGGACCGCACGTTGGCCAATCTCCTCCCTTATCCGCTCCTCTTATCTTTGCCCCAGCCCCAGCGAGGCAGAAGACATTGGGCGAGGGACCGCACGTTGGCCAATCTCCTCCCTTATCCTTCTCCTCTCTCTCTTTCTTTCTCACTCTCTCTTACTGTTTGTGGGGACGTGGGCTCATGAGCGCCATCGTCGCCCAATATTGGTTAGGTTGTGTATTTCACGGGTGGGAACCGCCATCGTTGTTAGGTGATGGGGTAACCCAACGTGTGCTTTGACGAGTTTTGGCTGCTAAACTCTCTTTTTAGTATACTCGGCTACCAGACTGCGCCCTGGTCGTGTTGAACCATGAGCGTTGTCTATGCACATTTAGGGTAGCAATGAATCTCGGTCAAGAGACGGTTAGGCGCTGCATTGAAGGCCGGCACAGACGCGAAGACGGGGTGATCGACCAACGCGAATCCGCTAAGTTGGGCAGACGGCAAGGCGAAGGGGAGCCCCGTTCCGGACTGAAAGGCCGCAGCATATACTGTGACGGAAACTAGTGGGGTGGCGACGTGTGCGCCGAGAGAAAGAGTAAATAATGTCCAAACGGAAGAGAGACCTGGCAAGTGTAATTGATAGATGGTGAGCCTACTCGCCATAAGCCCACTCCACTGCCATTCCTCTGACCCCATGAGACTATTTTCTCTAAAAAACCTTCTGCTGCTCCAGCCAATACAGGGCAGGGAAGGGAAAGCCACGGCAGCTTTGGTTGTTGTTTTTGAATGCCGCGCTTTGCTTCGCAGAGGCGCCGAAGCGCTCCGCTGGGGGGCGGAAGATATTCCACACAGAATAGGTGTGTGAAGGCACCCTCTCCCCTTAATATAGTGAATTAGTGCAATCCAGCATACAGGGGCGGACGATAGGACAGTCACCGTACTGCACCTCGAGAGTGGAGGTTGTTTGATCGTTTGTTAGGCAAGTTTAAAACCTGACTGTTCGAGAACAGCCGAATAACCCTGTTCCGGAGTTATTGGTAGACGCAACATCATGATGCTGCTGCTGTCACGGAAACCGTGGTGGCGACGTGTGCGCCGAGAGAGAGTAATAATGTTCAATAGGAAGACAGACCTGGCTAGTGAAATTCATAGATCGCCCTCCACAGCCATTCCTCTGACCCCATGAGACTATTATCTCTAAAAAACCTTCTGCTGCTCCAGCCAATACAGGGCAGGGAAGGGAAACCGACGGCAGCTTTGGTTGTTGTTTTTGAATGCCGCGCTTTGCTTCGCAGAGGCGCCGAAGCGCTCCGCTGGGGGGCGGAAGATATTCCACACAGAATAGGTGTGTGAAGGCACCCTCTCCCCTTAATATAGTGAATTAGTGCAATGCAGCATACAAGGGCGGACGATAGGACAGTCACCGTACCGCACCTCGAGAGTGGAGGTTGTTTGATCGTTTGTTAAGCAAGTTTAAAACCTGACTGTTCGAGAACAGCCGAATAACCGGTTCCGGCCTTATTGGTAGACCCAACATCATGATGCTGCTGCTGTCACGGAAACCGTGGTGGCGACGTGTGCGCCGAGAGAGAGTAATAATGTTCAATAGGTAGACAGACCTGGCTAGTGAAATTCATAGATCGCCCTCCACAGCCATTCCTCTGACCCCATGAGACTATTTTCTCTAAAAAACCTTCTGCTGCTCCAGCCAATACAGGGCAGGGAAGGAAAAGCCACGGCAGCTTTGGTTGTTGTTTTTGAATGCAATCCAGCATACAGGGGCGGACGATAGGACAGTCAC
>NW_024712073.1:0-18364 GCF_018991925.1 Homarus americanus | reverse complement strand
GGACTATGTATTATTTGATCAGGGGGGCTTTGTTAAGCTCGACCAGGGGCCTTTGTTATGCTCGATAAGTGGACTTTGTTATACTCGATCGTGAGGCTTTGTTATCCTCAACCGGGGGCGTTTGTCATACTCAATGAGGGGCCTTGGTTACACTCGACCAGGGGACTTTTTTATAGTCGATAAGGGACTTTGTTATACTCGACCAGGGGACTTTGTTCTACTCGATTAGGCGACTTTTTTATACTCGATCAGGGGAATTTGTTATACTCGATCGGGGGAATTTGTTTTGCTCGATCAGGGGGCTTTGTTATACTCGATCAAGGGACTTTGTTATACTCAACCAGGTTACTTTGTTTTACTCGATCAGGGGACTTTGATATACTCGATCAGGGGGCTTTGTTATACTCGACCAGGGGCCTTTGTTATGCTCGATCAGGGTACTTTTTTATACTCGATCAGGGGACTTTGTTATACTCGATCAAAGGACTTTGTTATACTCGATCAGGGGACTTTGTTATACTCGATCGAGGACTTTGTTATACTCGATCAGGGGGCTTTGTTATACTCGATCAGGGGACATTACTATACTCGACCAGGGAACTTTGTTATACACGATGAGGGGATATGTTATACTCGATCAGGGGACTTTGTTATACTCAGTCAGGAGGCTTTGTTATACTCAACCGGGGGCCTTTGTTATACTCGATCAGGGAAATTTGTTATACACGATCAGGGGACATTGTTCTACTCAACTAGGGGACTTTGTTATACTCGACCAGGGGTCTTTGCTATACTCGATCAGGGGACTTTGTTTTCATCGATCAAGGGACTTTGTTATTCTCCATCAGGGACTTTGTTGTGCTCCATTAGGGGTCTTTGTTCTACTCGACCAGGGGACTTTGTTATACTCGATCAGGGGACTTTGTTATACTTGATCAGGGGACTTTGTATTATTCGATTAGGGGGGCTTTGTTATGCTGGACCAGGGCCTTGCTATGCTCATGATAAGGACTTGTTATATCTGGGATCAGAGGACCCTGGTTATTCTCGATGAGGGCCATGCTATACTTCCGACCAGGGACTTTGTTATACTTGATGAGGGGCCTTGTTATACTCGATCGGCGGGCCTGGCTGGCACTGCCGATTTAGGGCTTTTGTTATATCTGATCGGGTGACTTTGCTAAACCCCGATGAGGCATTCTGTTATGCCTGATGAGGGGACTTGGTTATACCTGATCAGGACTCGGTTATACTCCATTGCGATCTTGTTGCGCTCGACCAGTGGCCTTTGTTATACCGCGATCAAGGGCTTCATATATTCGATTAGGTGACTTTGTTATACTCGATGAGGGGCATTTGTTATACTCGATCAAGGGCCTTTGTTATACTCGTTCAGAGGACTTTGTTAGACTCGATTTGGGGCCTGTGTTATAATCGATGTAGGGACTTTGTTATACTTGATCAGGGGAATTTGTTATACTCGACCAGGGTCTTTGTTAAACTTGATCAGGGGAATTTGTTATACTCGACCAGGACTTTGTTATTCTCGATCATGGGACATTACTATACTCGACCAGGGAACTTTGTTAAACACGATCAGGGGATATGTTATACTCTATCAGGGGATGTGTTATACTCGATCAGGGGACTTTGTTATACTCAGTCAGGAGGCTTTGTTATACACAACCAGGGGACTTTGTTATACGTGATCACGGGACATTACTATACTCGACCAGGGAACTTTGTTATACACGATGAGGTGGTTTTGTTATACTCGACCAGGGGTCTTTGTTATACTCGATCAAAGCACTTTGTAATACTGATCAGGGGACTTTGTATTATTCGATCAGGGGGGCTTTGTTATGCTCAACCAGAGGCCTTTGTTATGCTCGGTAAGGGGACTTTGTTATATGCGATCAGGGGACTTTGTTATTCTCGATAATGGGCCTTGGTTATACTCGACCAGAGGACTTTGTTATACTCGACGAGGGGACTTTGTTATACTCGACCAGGGGACTTTGTTATACTTGATCAGGGGAATTTGTTATACTCGACCAGGGGACGTTGTTATACTCGATAAGGGGACTTTGTTATACTCGATCAGGGGACTTTGTTATACTCGATGAGGGGCCTTTGTTATACTCGATCAAGGGCCTTTATCATAATCGATCGGGGACTTTACATACTGATCAGGGAATTTGTTATACTCGATCAGGACTTTACATACTCGATGAGATTGGGCTTCTTTTGTTATACCTGGATCGCCGGGGACTTCGTTATACTCGACCAGGTCTTGAAAACAGGCAATTTCGATGATTGGGCTTTGTTATACCTGATAAGGGAAATTTGTTATACTGGATCAGGACTTTGTTGTGCTCGTGACCAGGACTTTGTTATACTCTGATCAGAGACTTTATACCTGATGAGTACTACATAATTTTTTCGATCAGGACTTTGTTATACCCGGGATTAGGGGTACTTTGTTATACTCATGACTGAAAGCCTTTTTTTATACCAATTGCGTAATTTTGATATACCTGACTGTGGGCTTTGTTATATTCGATTAGGGAACTTTGTTATACTCAACCAGGGGCCTTTGTTATGGTCAACCAAGGGACTTTGTTATACTCAATCAGGGGACTTTGTTATACTTGATCAGGGGGCTTTGTTTTCCTCAATCAGGGGACTTTGTTATACTCGATCAGGGGACTTTGTTATACTCGATGATTGGGCTTTGTTATACTCGATCAAGGGCCTTTTCATAATCGATTAGGGGACTTTGTTAGACTCGATGAGGGGCCTTTGTTATACTCGATGAGGGGCCTTTGTAATACTCAATCATGGGCCATTGTTATATTCAACTCGGGGACTTTGTTATACTCGATCAGGGGGCTTTGTTACAATCGATTAGGGGACTTTGTTATACTCGATGAGGGGCATTTGTTATACTCGATCAAGAGCCTTTGCTATACTCGATCAGGGGACTTTGTTAAACCTGATAAGGGGCTTTGTTTTACTCGACCCAGGGGAATTTGTCATACTCGATCATGAGACTTTGTTATTCTCGATCAGAGGACTTTGTTAAACACGATCATGTGATATGTTATACTCGATCAGGGGATGTGTTATACTCGATCAGGGGACTTTGTTATACACGATCAAGAGGCTTTGTTATACTCGACCATGGGACTTTGTTATACTAGATTAGGGGACTTTGTTATATTCGATCAGGGGCCTTTATTATATTTGACCATGGGACTTTGTTATACTCGATTTGGGGACTTTGTTATACTCGATGAGAGGGCTTTGTTATACTCGATCAGGGGACTTTGTTATACTCGACCAGGGTCCTTTGTTATGCTCGACCAGTTGCCTTTGTTATAATTGATCAGGGGGCTTTGTTATATTAGATTAGGGGACTTTGTTATACTCGATGAGGGACATTTGTTATTCTCGATCATGGGGCTTTGCTATACTCGATCAGGGGATTTTGTTATAATAGATGAGGGGACTTTGTGATACTCAATCAGGGCGCTTTGTTATACTCGACCAGGGTCCTTTGTTATGCTCGATTAGAGGACGTTGTTATACTAGATCAGGGGACTTTGTTATACTCGATGAGGGGCCTTTATTATATTCGACCAGTGGACTTTGTTATACTCGATTAGGGGATTTTGTTATACTCGATGAGGGGGCTTTGTTTTACTCGATTAGGGGACTTTTTTATATTCGATCAGGTGACTTTATTATACTCGATCAAGGGCCTTTGTTATACTCGATCAGGGGACTTTGTTATACTCGATCAGAGGACTTTGTTATATTTGATCATGGGACTTTGTTATACTCGATGAGGGGTCTTTGTTATACTCGATTAGGGGACATTACTATAGTCGACCAGGGAACTTTGTTATACACGATCAGGGGATATGTTATTCTTGATCAGGGGACTTTGTAATATCTGGACTGGGGGGCTTTATAGCCTGACTGTAAATTTTGCCGCGCTACAAGAGGTTTTAAGTTATACCTCGATCCAGGGTGCATTTGGTTATACCTGGATAAGGGGACTTCGGTTATAATCGATGAGGGCCTTGTTGCACCTTTAATAGGACATTACTTTATTCTCGACTCAAACCTTTCATATATACTCGATCGTGCTTGGCTATTATACTCGACCAGGGGGATTTGATATACTTGATCAGGGGACTTTCTTATACTCGATGAGGGGGCTCTTTTATACTCGACCAGGGTGATTTGTTATGTTCGACCAGTGGCCTTTGTTATACTCGATTAGGGGGCTTTGTTATATTCGATTAGGGGACTTTCATATATTCGACCAGGGGCCTTTGTTATTGTCAACCAGGTTACTTTGTTATACTCGATCAGGGGGCTTTGTTTTCCTCGACCAGGGGACGTTGTTATACTCGATCAGGGACGTTGTTATACTTGATCAGGGGACTTTGTAATATTCGATCGGCTGGCTTTGTTATACTCGACCAGGGGCCTTTGTTATGTGCTTGATATGATCGTTACACCCGGGACTAGCGGTTTTATAATTTCGATCAGGTATGTCTTATACCAAATCAAAGGCGTTTGGTATATTTGATCAAGGCCATTGTTATACCCGATCAGGGACCGTTATACTCGATCAGGTGACTTTGTTATACCTCGATCAGTGACTTTGTTATACCCGACCATGGACTTGTTACATTTCCAAGAAACCAGGGCCTTTGTTATACCCGATCGGGGACTTTGTTATACTCGATGAGGGGCCTTTATTATACTCAATTAAGGGCCTTTGTTATACTCGATCAGTGGACTTTGTTATACTCGACCAGGGGCCTTTGTTATACTCGATCAGGGGCCTTTATTATACTCAATCAAGGTCCTTTGTTATACTCTCCCAGGGGACTTTGTTATACACGATCTGAGGACTTTGTTATACTCGATCAGGGGACTTTGTCATGCTCGACTAAGGGACTTTGTTATACTCGATCAGGGGACTTTCCTATACTCGACCAGGGAACTTTGTTATACACGATAAGGGGATATGTTATACTCCATCAGGGGGATGTGTTATACTCGATCAGGGGACTTTGTTATACTCGATCACGATGCTTTGTTATACTCAACCGAAGGCCTTTGTTATATTCGATCAGGGTCCTTTGTTATACTCAACCAGGGCCTTTGTTATACTCGATCAGGGGCCTTTGTTATTCTCGATCAGGTGACTATGTTATACTCGACCATGTGACTTTGTTATACTCGATCAGGGGACTTTGTTATACTCGATGAGGGGCCTTTATTATACTCAATTAAGGGCCTTTATATACTCTGCCAGATCAGTGGATCTTTGTTATACCTGACCAGGGGTCTTTGTTATACTCGGGATCAGGGGCCTTTATTATACTCAATCAAGGTCCTTTGTTATACTCTCCCAGGGGACTTTGTTATACACGATCTGAGGACTTTGTTATACTCGATCAGGGGACTTTGTCATGCTCGACCAAGGGACATTGTTATACACGATCAGGGGACTTTCTTATACTCGACCAGGGAACTTTGTTATACACGATAAGGGGATATGTTATACTCCATCAGGGGGATGTGTTATACTCGATCAGGGGACTTTGTTATACTCGATCACGATGCTTTGTTATACTCAACCGAAGGCCTTTGTTATATTCGATCAGGGTCCTTTGTTATACTCGATCAAGGGACTTTGTTATACTCGATCAGGGGACTTTGTTAAACTCGTTGAGGGGGCTTTGTTTTCCTCGATCAAGGGACTTTGTTAGACTCCATGAGGGTCTTTGTTATACTCCATCTGGGGCCTTTGTTATACTCGACCAGGGGACTTTGTTTTACTCGATAAGGGGACTTTGTTATACTCGATCAGGGGACTTTGTTATACTCGATCAGGGGCCTTTGTTATACTCGATCATGGGCCTTTGTTATACTCAACCAGGGGACTTTGTTATTCTCGATCAGGGGAATTTCTTATACTCGACCAGGGGACTTTGTTATTCTCGATGAGGGGAATTTGTTATTCTCGACCTGAGGACTTTGTTATACTCGATCAAGGGCCTTTGTTATACTCGACCAGAGGACTTTGTTATACTCGATGAGGGGAATTTATTTTACTTGAGCAGGGAACTTTGTTATACTCGATCAGGGGGCTTTGTTTATATCGACCAGCGGACTTTGTTATACTCCATCAGGGACTTTGTTATACTCCATCAGGGGCCTTTGTTATATTCGGTCAGGGGACTTTGTTATACTCGATCAGGGGACTTTGTTATACTTGATCAGGAGACTTTGTAATATTCGATAAGGGGGCCTTTGTTATACTCGACCAGGGGCCCTTGTTATGCTCGATAAGGGGACTTTGTTATACTCGATCAGGGGCCTTTGTTATATTCGATCAGGGGACTTTGTTATACTCGACCAGGTCATTTTGCTATACCCCGGATCAGGGGCTTTGATATACCTGCTGATCAGGGCTTCGTTATAACGCGTTCAGGGACTTTTGTTATACTCGATGACTGACCTTTGTTATACCTGATTAGGGGACTTTTTATACCCGCTAGATCAGGTCCTTGTTATGCTCTGACCAGTGGCGTTTCTGGTTATACTCGATCAGGGACTTTCTTTATATCTGATTATTAATAGGGGACTTTACCATGATGAGGGCATTTGTTATACCTGCTCAAGCGCCTTTGCCACTCGATCAGGGAATTTTGTTAGACTGGACAAATTTTGATTAGGATTGGAGATACTCGATCACGGGCTTTTGTTATACTCGAACCAGGGGAATTTGTTATACTCGATCATGAGACCTTGTTATACTCGTTCTGGGCCTTTATTATGCTCGACCAGTGGGGTTTGATAAACTTGATCAAGGGACTTTCTTATACTCGATTAGGGGGCTTTGTTATACTCGACCAGGGTGCTTTGTTATGCTCGACCAGTGGCCTTTGTTATACTCGATCAGGAGGCTTTGTAATATTCGATTTGAGGACTTTGTTATACTCGACCAGGGGCCTTTATTATGGTCAACCAGGGGACTTTGTTATATTCAATCAATGGACTTTGTTATACTCGACCAGGGGACTTTCTTATACTTGATTTGGGGACTTTGTAATATTCGATCGGGGGGTTTTGTTATACTCGACCAGGGGCCTTTGTTATGCTCGATAAGAGAACTTTGTTATACTTGATGAGGGGCCTTTGTTATACTTGATCAGGTGAATTTGTTAAAGTCGATCAGGGAACTTTGTTATACTCCATTAGGTTTTTTGTTATGCTCCATTACGGGCCTTTGTTATACTCAACCAGGGTATTTTGTTATACTCGATCAGGGGACTTTGTTATACTTGATCAGGGGACTATGTATTATTTGATCAGGGGGGCTTTGTTAAGCTCGACCAGGGGCCTTAGTTATGCTCGATAAGTGGACTTTGTTATACTCGATCAGGAGGCTTTGTTATACTCAACCGGGGGCGTTTGTCATACTCAATGAGGGGCCTTGGTTACACTCGACCAGGGGACTTTTTTATAGTCGATAAGGGACTTTGTTATACTCGACCAGGGGACTTTGTTATACTCGATGGGGGGACTTTGTTATACTCGATCAGGGGGCTTTGTTTTCCTCGATCAGGGGACTTTGTTATACTCGACCAGGGGACTTTGTTATACTCTACCAGGGGACTTTGTTATACTCAATCAGGGGACTTTGTTATACTCGACCAGGGGACTTTGTTATACTCGATAAGGAGACTTTGTTATACTCGATCAGGGGCCTTTGTTATACTTGATCAATGGACTTTGTCATATTCGATCAGGGGACTTTGTTAGACTCGATGAGTGGCGTTTGTTATACTCGATGAGGGGCCTTTGTTATATTCAATCATAGGCCATTCTTATACTCAACCAGGGGACTTTGTTATTCTCGATAAGGGGAATTTGTTATACTCGACCAGGGGACTTTGTTATACTCGATCAGGAAAATTTGTTATACTCGACCAAAGGACTTTGTTACACACGACCAGGGGACTTTGTTATACTCGATCAGAGAACTTTGTTATACTCGATCGGGGGACTTTGTTATACTCGATCAGGGGCCTTTGTTATACTCGATCAAGGGACTTTGTCATAATCGATCAGGGAACTTTGTTATACTTGATCAGGGGAATTTGTTATACTCGACCAGGGGACTTTGTTATACTTGATCAGGGGAATTTGTTATAATCGACCAGGGGACTTTGTTATACTCGATTAGGGAACATTACTATACTCGACCGGGGAACTTTGTTATACACGATCAGGGGATGTGTTATACTCGATCAGGGGATGTGTTATACTCGATCAGGGGACTTTGTTATACTCAGTCAGGAGTCTTTGTGATACACAACCAGGGGACTTTGTTATACTTGATCAGGGGACATTACTATACTCGACCAGGGAACTTTGTTATACACGATCAGGGGATTTGTCATACTCGATCAGGTGATTTTGTTATACTCGACCAGGGGTCTTTGTTATACTCGATCAGGGGACTTTTTTATACTTGATCAGGGGACTTTGTATTGCTCGATCAGGGGGTCTTTGTTATGCTCGACCAGGGGCCTTTGTTATACTCCACCAGGGGACTTTGTTATACTCGACCAGGGAACTTTGTTATTCTTGATCAGGGGACTTTGTTATACTTGATCAGGGGAATTTGTTATACTCGACCAGGGGACTTTGATATACTCGATCAGGGGCCTTTGTTATACTCGATCAAGGGCCTTTGTCATAATCGATCAGGGGACTTTGTTATACTTGATCAGGGGAATTTGTTATACTCGATCAGGGGACTTTGTTATACTCGATGATTGGGCTTTGTTATACTCGATTAGGGGACTTTGTTATACTCGATGATTGAGCTTTGTTATACTCGAACAGGGAACTTTGTTATACTCGACCAGGGTCCTTTGTTATACTCGATAATTGGGCTTTGTTATACTCGATAAGGGGACTTTGTTATACTCGATCAGGGGACTTTGTTATGCTCGACCAGGGGGCTTTGCTATACTCGATCAGGGGACTTTGTTATACTCGATCAGGGGACTTTGTTATACTCGATGATTGGGCTTTGTTATACTCGATCAGGGTCCTTTGTTATGCTCGACCAGTGGCCTTTGTTTTATTCGATCAGGGGGCTTTGTTATATTCGATTAGGGGACTTTGTTATACTCGACCAGGGGACTTTGTTATACTCAATCATGGGCCATTCTTATATTCAATCAGGGGACTTTGTTATACTCGATCAGGGGGCTTTGTTATATTCGATTAGGGGACTGTGTTATACTCGACCAGGAACCTTTGTTATGGTCAACCAGGGGACTTTGTTATACTCGAACCAGGGGAATTTGTTATACTCGATCATGAGACTTTATTATACTCGATGAGGGCCTTTATTATACTCGACCAGGGGGCTTGATATACTCTATCCGGGGACTTTGTTATACTCGATCAGGGAGCTTTGTTATACTCGATCAGGGGACTTTGTTATACTCGATGAATGGGCTTTGTTATACTCGATCAAGGTCCTTTGTTATGCTCGACCAGTGGACTTTGTTATATTCGATCAGGGGGCTTGTTATATTCGATTAGGGGACTTTGTTATACTCGACCAGGGGACTTTGTTATACTCAATCATGGGCCATTGTTGTATTCAATCACGGGACTTTGTTATACTCGATCAGGGGGCTTTGTTATATTCGATTAGGGGACTTTGTTATACTCGACCAGGAACCTTTGTTATGGTCAACCAGGGGACTTTGTTATACTCGAACCAAGTGAATTTGTTATACTCGATCACGAGACTTTTTTATACTCGATCAGGGCCTTTATTATACTCGACCAGGGGGCTTGATATACTCTATCCGGGGAATTTGTTATACTCGATCAGGGGGCTTTGTTTTTCTCCACCAGGGTGCTTTGTTATACTAGATCAGGGGACTTTGTTATACTCGATCAGGAGGCTTTGTTTTCCTCGATCAGGGGACATTTGTTATACTCAATCAGGGGACTTTGTTATACTTGATCAGGGTACTTTGTAATAATCGATCAGGGGGGCTTTGTTATACTCGACCAGGGGCCTTTGTTATGCTCGATAAGGGGACTTTGTTATACTCGATCAGGGGCCTTTGTTATACTCGACCAGGGGCCTTTGTTATGCTCGATAAGGGGACTTTGTTATACTCGATCAGGGGCCTTTGTTATACTCGATTAGGGGACATTACTATACTCGACCAGGGAACTTTGTTATACACGATCAGGGAATATGTTATACTCGATCAGGGGATGTGTTATACTCGATGAGGGGCCTTTGTTATACTCAATCAGGGGACTTTGTTATACTCGATCAGAGAGCTTTGTTTTCCTCGATCAGGGGACTTTGTTATACTCCAACAGGGTCTTTTTTATACTCCATTAGGGTCTTTGTTATACTCGATCAGGGGACTTTGTTATACTTGATCAGGAGACTTTGCATTATTCGATTAGGGGGGTTTTGTTATGCTCGACCAGGGGACTTTGTTATGCTCGATAAAAGGACTTTGTTATACTCGATCAGGAGGCTTTGTTATACTCAATCAGGGGACTTTGTTATACTCGATCAGAGGGCTTTGTTTTCCTCGATCAGGGGACTTTGTTATACTCCATGAGGGTCTTTGTTATACTCCATTAGGGGCCTTTGTTATACTCCATCAGGGTCTTTGTTATACTCGATCAGGGGACTTTGTTATACTTGATTAGGAAACTTTGCATTATTCGATCAGGGGGGCTTTGTTATGCTCGACCAGGGGCCTTTGTTATGCTCGATAAGTGGACTTTGTTATACTCGATCAGGAGGCTTTGTTATACTCAACAGGGGGCCTTTGTTATACTCGATCAGGGGCCTTGGTTATACTCGACCAAAGGACTTTGTTATACTCGATCAGGTGAATTTGTTATACTCGACAAGGGGACTTTGTTATACTCGATAAGGGGACTTTGTTATACTCGATCAGGGGAATTTGTTATACTCGATCAGGGGACTTTGTTATACTCGGTCTCGGGGCTTTGTTTTCCTTGATCAGGGGTCTTTGTTATACTCCATCAGGGTCTTTGTTATACTCCATCAGGGGTCTTCGTTATACTCGACCAGGGGACTTTGTTATACTCGACCAGGGGACATTGTTATATTTGATCACTGGACTTTGTAATATTCGATCAGGGGGGATTTGTTATACGCGACCAGGGGCCTTTGTTAAGCTCGATAAGGGGACTTTGTTTTACTCGACCAGGGGACTTTGTTATACACGATCAGGGGAATTTGTTATACTCGACCAGGGGACTTTGTTATACTCGATGAGAGGACTTTGTTATACTCGACCAGGGATCTTTGTTATACACGATCAGGGGATTTGTTATACTCGATCAGGTGATTTTGTTATACTCGACCAGGGGTCTTTGTTATACTCGATCAGGGGACTTTTTTATACTTGATCAGGGGACTTTGTATTGCTCGATCAGGGGGTCTTTGTTATACTCGACCAGGGGCCTTTGTTATGCTCGATAAGGGGACTTTGTTATATTCGATCAGAGGACTTTATTATTCTCGATCAGGGGCCTTGGTTATACTCGTCCAGGGGACTTTGTTATACTCGACCAGGGGACTTTGTTATACTCGATCAGGAGAATTTGTAATACTCGACCAGGGGGCTTTGTTATACTCGATAAGGGGACTTTGTTATGCTCGATCAGGGGCCTTGGTTATACTCGACCAAAGGAATTTGTTATACTCGACCAGGGGACTTTGTTATACTCGATCAGGGGACTTTGTTGTACTTGATCACTGGACTTTGTAATATTAGATCAGGGGGGCTTTGTTATACTCAACCAGGGGCCTTTCTTATGCTCGATAAGGGGACTTTGTTATATTCGATCAGGGTACTTTGTTATACTCGATGAGGGGCCTTTGTTATGCTCGACCAGAGGACTTTGTTATACTCGATCAGGGGACTTTCTTATACTCGATCAGGGGGCTTTGATATACTCGATCAGGGGACTTTGTTATACTCGACCAGGGGGCTTTGTTATATTCGATTAGGGGACTTTGTTATACTCGACCAAGGGCCTTTGTTATGGTCAACCAGGGGACTTTGTTATACTCAATCAGGGGACTTTGTTATACTCGATCTGGGAGCTTTGTTTTCCTCGACCAGGGGACTTTGTTATACTCCATCAGGTCTTTGTTATACTCCATTAGGGGCCTTTGTTATACTCCATCAGGGTCTTTGTTATACTCGATCAGGGGACTTTGTTATACTTGACAGGAGAATTTGCATTATTCGATCACTTTGTTATACACGATCAGGGGATATGTTATACTCGATCAGTGGGATGTGTTATACACGATCAGGGGACTTTGTTATACACGATCACGATGCTTTGTTATACTCAACCGGGGGCCTTTGGTATATTCGATCAGGGGCCTTTGTTATACTCGATCAAGGGACTTTGTTATACTCGATCAGGAGACTTTGTGATACTCGTTGAGGGGGCTTTGTTTTCCTCGATCAAGCGACTTTGTAATACTCCATCAGGGTCTTTCTTATACTCCATGAGGGGCCTTTGTTATACTCGACCAGGGGACTTTGTTATACTCGATCAGGGGACTTTGTTATACTTGATCAGGGGACTTTGTAATATTCGATCAGGGGGGCTTTGTTATACTCGACCAGGGGCCTTTGTTATGCTCGATAAGGGGACTTTTTTATATTCGATCAGGGGCCTTTGTTATACTCGATCAGGGGACTTTGTTATACTCGACCAGGGGACTTTGTTATACTCGATCAGGGGACTTTGTTATACTTGATCAGGGGACTTTGTAATATTCGATGAGGGACGCTTTGTTATACTCGACTAGGGGCCTTTGTTATGCTCGATAAGGGGACTTTGTTATACTCGATCAGGGGCCTTAGTTATACCCGATCAGGAGACTTTGTTATACTCGACCAGGGGACTTTGTTATACTCGATCAGGGGACTTTGTTATACTCGATCAGGGTCCTTTGTTATACTCGAACATGGGACTTTGTTATACTCGATCAGGGGACTTTGTTATACTCGATCAAGGGACTTTGTTATACTCGATGATTGGGCTTTGTTATACTCGATCAGGGGACTTTGTTATGCTCGACATGGGTCCTTTGTTATGCTTGACCAGTGGCCTTTGTTATACTCGATTATAGGACTTTGTTATACACGATCAGAGGACTTTGTTATACTCGATGAGGGGCCTTTATTATACTCGATCAGGGGCTTTGTTATACTCGATCAGGAGACATTACTATACTCAACCGGGGAACTTTGTTATACGCGATCAGGTGATATGTTATACTCGATCAGGGATGTGTTATACTCGATGAGGGGACTTTGTTATACTCGATCAGGAGGCTTTGTTATACTCGATAAGGTGACTTTGTTATACTCGACCATGGGACTTTGTTATACTCAACGAGGGGCCTTTGTTATACTCGATGAGGGGATTTTGTTATACTCGATCAGGGGGCTTTGTTATACTCGATTGTTATACTCGATGAGGGGGCTTTGATATACTCGATCAGGGACTTTGTTATACTCGATCAGGAGGCTTTGTTATACTCGATAAGGTGACTTTGTTATACTCGACATGGGACTTTGTTATACTCGACGAGGAGCCTTTGTTATACGCGATCAGGGGACTTTGTTATACTCGATCAGAGGACTTTGTTATACTCGATCAGGGGACTTTGTTATACTCGACCAGGGTACTTTGTTATACTCGATCAGGGGGGTTGTTATACTCGATCAGTGACATTACTATACTTGACCAGGGAACTTTATTATACACGATCAGGGGATGTGTTATTCTCGATCAGGGGATGTGTTATACTCGATCAAGGGACTTTGTTATACTCGATGAGGAGGCTTTGTTATACTCGATAAGGTGACTTTGTTATATTCGACCATGGGACTTTGTTATATTCGATCAGGGGACTTTGTTATACTCGACCAGGGGACTTTGTTATACTCGATCAGGGGGGTTGTTATACTCGATCAGGGACATTACTATACTTGACGAGGGAACTTTGTTATACACGATCAGGGGATATGTTAAACTCGATCAGGGGATGTGTTATACTCGATCAGGTGACTTTGTTATATTCGACCATGGGACTTTGTTATACTCGATCAGGGGACTTTGTTATACTCGATGAGAGGACTTTGTTATACTCGATCAGGGGACATCACTATACTAGACCAGTGAACTTTGTTATACACGATCAGGTGATATGTAATACTCGATCAGGGGATGTGTAATACTCTATCAGGGGACTTTGTTATACTCGATCAAGAGGCTTTGTTATACTCAACGGGGGGCTTTCTTATAGTCGATCAGGGGACTTTGTTATACTAGATCAGGGGACTTTGCTATACTCGATCAGGGGCCTTTATTATATTTGACCAGGGGACTTTGTTATACTCGATTTGGGGACTTTACTCGATCGAGGGGCCTTTGTTATACTCGAACAGGGGACTTTGTATACTCGATCAGGGGACTTTGTTATACTCGATGAGGGGGCTTTGATATACTCAATCAGGGGACTTTGTTATACTCGATCAAGGGACTTTGTTATACTCGATGATGGGGCTTTGTTATACTCGATGAGGGGACTTTGTTATGCTCGAAATGGGTCCTTTGTTATGCTTGACCAGTGGCCTTTGTTATACTCGATTATAGGACTTTTTTATACACTATCAGGGGACTTTGTTTTACTCGATCAGGGGACTTTTTTAATTCGATCAGAGGACTTTGTTATACTTAATGAGGGGCCTTTATTATACTCGATCAGGGGCTTTTTTATACTCGACCAGGGAACTTTGTTATACACGATCAGGGGATATGTTATACTCGATCAGGGGATGTGTTATACTCGATCAGGGGACTTTGTTATATTCGATGAGGTGGCTTTGTTATACTCGATAAGGTGACTTTGTTATATTCGACCATGGGACTTTGTTATATTCGATCAGGGGACTTTGTTATACTCGACCAGGGGACTTTGTTATACTCGATCAGGGGGGTTGTTATACTCGATCAGGGACATTACTATACTTGACCAGGGAACTTTGTTATACACGATCAGGGGATATGTTAAACTCGATCAGGGGATGTGTTATACTCGATCAAGGGACTTTGTTATACTCGATCAGGAGGCTTTGTTATACTCGATCAGGTGACTTTGTTATATTCGACCATGGGACTTTGTTATACTCGATCAGGGGACTTTGTTATACTCGATCAAGGGACTTTGTTATACTCGATCATTGGGCTTTGTTATACTCGATCAGGGGACTTTGTTATGCTCGACATGGGTCCTTTGTTATGCTTGACCAGTGGCCTTTGTAATACTCGATTATAGGACTTTGTTATACACGATCAGAGGACTTTGTTATACTCGATGAGAGGCCTTTATTATACTCGATCAGGGGCTTTGTTATACTCGATCAGGAGACATTACTATACTCAACCGGGGAACTTTGTTATACGCGATCAGGTGATATGTTATACTCGATCAGGGATGTGTTATACTCGATGAGGGGACTTTCTTATACTCGATCAGGAGGCTTTGTTATACTCGATAAGGTGACTTTGTTATACTCAACCATGGGACTTTGTTATACTCAACGAGGGGCCTTTGTTATACTCGATGAGGGGATTTTGTTATACTCGATCAGGGGCCTTTGTTATAGTCGATGAGGGGATTTTGTTATACTCGATCAGGGGCCTTTGTTATACTCGATGAGGGGGCTTTGATATACTCGATCAGGGGACCTTGTTATACTCGATCAGGAGGCTTTGTTATACTCGATAAGGTGACTTTGTTATACTCGAACATGGGACTTTGTTATACTCGACGAGGAGCCTTTGTTATACGCGATCAGGGGACTTTGTTATACTCGATCAGAGGACTTTGTTATACTCGATCAGGGGACTTTGTTATACTCGACCAGGGTACTTTGTTATACTCGATCAGGGGGGTTGTTATACTCGATCAGTGACATTACTATACTTGACCAGGGAACTTTATTATACACGATCAGGGGATGTGTTATTCTCGATCAGGGGATGTGTTATACTCGATCAAGGGACTTTGTTATACTCGATGAAGAGGCTTTGTTATACTCGATCATGTGACTTTGTTATATTCGACCATGGGACTTTGTTATATTCGATCAGGGGACTTTGTTATACTCGACTAGGGGACTTTGTTATACTCGATCAGGGGGGTTGTTATACTCGATCAGGGACATTACTATACTTAACCAGGGAACTTTGTTATACACGATCAGGGGATATGTTAAACTCGATCAGGGGATGTGTTATACTCGATCAAGGGACTTTGTTATACTCGATCAGGAGGCTTTGTTATACTCGATCAGGTGACTTTGTTATATTCGACCATGGGACTTTGTTATACTCGATCAGGGGACTTTGTTATACTCGATGAGAGGACTTTGTTATACTCGATCAGGGGACATCACTATACTAGACCAGGGAACTTTGTTATACACGATCAGGTGATATGTTATACTCGATCAGGGGATGTGTAATACTCTATCAGGGGACTTTGTTATACTCGATCCGGGGGCCTTTGATATACTCGATCAGGGGCCTTTGTTATACTCTATCAAGGCACTTTGTTATACTCGACCATGGGACTTTGTTATACTAGATCAGGAGACTTTGCTATACTCGATCAGGGGCCTTTATTATATTTGACCAGGGGACTTTGTTATACTCGATTTGGGGACTTTGTTATACTCGATCAGGGGCCTTTGTTATACTCGAACAGGGGACTTTGTCATACTCGATCAGGGGACTTTGTTATACTCGATGAGGGGGCTTTGATATACTCAATCAGGGGACTTTGTTATACTCGATCAAGGGACTTTGTTATACTCGATGATGGGGCTTTGTTATACTCGATGAGGGGACTTTGTTATGCTCGAAATGGGTCCTTTGTTATGCTTGACCAGTGGCCTATGTTATACTCGATTATAGGACTTTTTTATACACTATCAGGGGACTTTGTTTTACTCGATCAGTACTTTTTATATTCGGATCGTATACCCCTTATATACTCTAATGAGGGCCTTTATTATACCTGATCAGGGCTTTTTATACCAATTAGGAACTTTGTTGGCGGCCACGACCAGGGATATGTTATACCTCGACTCAGGATGTTAGACTGACTAGGGGACTTTATATTCGGATGAGGTGGCTTTTGCTTATACTCGGATAGCGTGACTTCGTTATACCCGGACCATGGGACCTTTGTTATATTCGGATCAGGGGACTTCATATACTCTCGACCAGGGACTTTGTTATACCTGGATCAGGGGGGTTAAGCGTACTCGATCAGGGACATTAATATACTTGACCAGGGAACTTTGTTATACACGATCAGGGGATATGTTAAACTCGATCGGGGGATGTGTTATACTCGATCAAGGGACTTTGTTATACTCAATCAGGAGGCTTTGTTATACTCGATCAGGTGACTTTGTTATATTCGTCCATGGGACTTTGTTATACTCGATCAGGGGACTTTGTTATACTCGATGAGAGGACTTTGTTATACTCGATCAGGGGACATCACTATACTAGACCAGGGAACTTTGTTATACACGATCAGGTGATATGTTATACTCGATCAGGGGATGTGTAATACTCTATCAGGGGACTTTGTTATACTCGATCAAGAGGCTTTGTTATACTCAACGGGGGGCTTTGTTATAGTCGATCAGGGGACTTTGTTATACTAGATCAGGGGACTTTGCTATACTCGATCAGGGGCCTTTATTATATTTGACCGGGGGACTTTGTTATACTCGATTTGGGGACTTTGTTATACTCGATGAGGGGCCTTTGTTATACTCGAACAGGGGACTTTGTTATACTCGATCAGGGGACTTTGTTATACTCGATGAGGGAGCTTTGATATACTCAATCAGGGGACTTTGTTATACTCGATCAAGGGACTTTGTTATACTCGATGATGGGGCTTTGTTATACTCGATGAGGGGACTTTGCTATGCTCGAAATGGGTCCTTTGTTATGCTTGACCAGTGGCCTTTGTTATACTCGATTATAGGACTTTTTTATACACTATCAGGGGACTTTGTTTTACTCGATCAGGGGACTTTTTTATATTCGATCAGAGGACTTTGTTATACTTAATGAGGGGCCTTTATTATACTCGATCAGGGGCTTTTTTATACTCGACCAG
>NW_024712072.1:0-23680 GCF_018991925.1 Homarus americanus | reverse complement strand
AGAGGTGTACCTGGGAGGCTGGGAGGTGAACCTGGGAGTATCGGGAGGTACCTGGGAGTGTCAGAGGTGTACCTGGAGTAAGCCGGAGGTGTACTGGGAGTCGGAGGTACCTGGGAGTGTTAGAGGTGTACCAGGAGACAGAGATTACCTAGAGTGTCAGAGGTGTACCTGGGAGTGTCAGAGGTGTACTTGGGAGTATCGGATGTGCACCTGGGAGGTCGAGAGGTGCATTAGAATGCCTGGGGGAGGTGAACCTGGAGTGTCAGAGATGTACCTGGGAGTGTCAGAGGTGTACCTGGGAGTGTTGGACGTGCACCTGGGAGGTCAGAGGTGTACCTGGGAGGCCAGAGGTGTACCTGGGAGTGTCAGAGGTGTATTGAGAGTGTCAGAGATGTACCTGGGAGTGTTGGACGGTACCTGGGAGTGTCAGAGGTGTACCAGGAGAGCAGATGGGAGTGTCAGAGGCCTGGGAGGCCAGAGGTGTAACTGGGAGTGTCAGAGAGGTACCTGGGAGCAAGCCGGAGGTGTACCTGGGAGGTGGAGAAGGTACCTGGGAGTGTCGGAGGTTTACCTGGGAGTCGGAGGTGTACCTGGCAGTGTCAGAGATGTACCTGGGAGAGTCAACGTGTACCTGGAGTGTTAGAGGTATGAGGGAGGACAGAGGAGCATTAGAGTGTCAGAGGTGAACTGGGAGGTCAGAGGTGTACCTGGGAGTGTCAGAGGTACCTGGGAGCGTCAGAGGTGTACCTGGGAGTGTCGGAGGTGTACCTGGGAGGTGAAAAGTGTACCTGGGAGTGGAGGTGTACCTGGGAGTCGGAGGTGTACCTGCAGAGTCAGAGATGTACCTGGGAGTATCAGCGGTGTACCTGGGAGTGTTAGAGGGTATCAGGGAGTGACATAGGAGTACCTAGGAATGCTGAGGTGTACCTGGGAGACACAGAGGTGAACCTGGAAGTATCGGATGTGTACCTGGAGCAGTCAGAGGTGTACCTGGGAGGCCAGAGGTTTACCTGGGAGAGCAGGAGGTGTACCTGGGAGTGTCAGAGGTGCACTGGGAGTGTCGGAGTTGTACCTGGGAGTGCAGAGAAGGTACTGGGAGTGTCTGGGGTGTACCTGGGAGTGTCTGGGTGAACCTGGGAGTGCCAGAGGTACCTGGGAGTATCGGAGGTGTACCTGGGAGTGTTAGAGGCGCACCTGGAGTGTCAGAGGTGCACCTGGGAGAGTCAGAGGTGTACCTGGAAGCACCGGAGGTGTACCTGGGAGCCAAGGTACCTGGGAGGTCAGAGGGTACCTGGGAGTGGCAGATGTACCGAGAGCCAGAGGTACCCGGGAGTGCCAGGGGTGTAATGGGAGCCTGGAGGTACCTGGGAGCCGAAGGTGTACCTGGCAGTGTCAGAGGTGTACCTGGGAATCATGGAGGTGTACCTGGGAGTGTGAGAAGTGTACCTGGGAGCCGAGGTGTACCTGGGAGTCGGAAGTGTACCTGGCAGTGGCCAGAGATGTAACTGGGAGTATCAGCGATCTACCTGGGATTGTTAGAGGTGCATCAGGACAGAGGAGTACCTAGGAGGTCAGAGGTGTACCTGGGAGGTCAGAGGTGAACCTGGGAGACGGAGGTACCTGGGAGTCAGAGGTGTACCTGGGAGGCTGCGGAGGTGTACCTGGGAGAGTCAGAGGTGACCTGGGAGGCTCAGAGGTGTATTTGGGAGGCTGACGTGTACCTGGAGTGTCAGAGGCCTGGGAGCACAGAGGTACCTAGGAGCAGGAGGTACCTGGGAGGCCAGAGGTACCTGGGAGGCCGGAGTTGCCTGGGAGGTGAGAAGGTACCTTGGAGTGTCTGGGGTGTACCTGGGAAGCTGGGTACCTGGGAGGAGAGGTACCTGGGAGACGGAGGCAACTGAGAGTTAGAGGCGTACCTGGGAGTGTCAGAGGTGTACCTGGGAGGTCAGGAGGTGTACCTGGAAGTACGGGAGGTGTAACTGAGCCAAAGGTGCACGGGAGGTCAGGAGGTGTACCTGGGAGTGGCAGAGATGTACCTGGGAGATCAAAGATGTACCTGGGAGTGTTAGATATCAGGAGGACAGAGGAGCACGGGAGTGTCAGAGGTACTGGGAGTGTCAGAGGTGAACCTGGGAGACGGAGGCCTGGGAGGCCAGAGGTGCACCTGGGAGCGTCAGAGGTACCTGGGAGCAAGGAGGTGTATCTGGGAGTGTCAGAGGTGTATTGGGAGGGACGTGTACCTGGGAGTGCTCAGAGGTGTACCAGGGAATGTCAGTGAGTACCTGGGAGGCAGAGGTGTACCTGGGAGTGCTCAGAGGTGCCTGGGAGGTCAAAGGTACTTGGGAGGTCAGAGGTGTACCTGGGAGTGTCAGGTGTACCTGGAGAGTCTGGAGGTGTACCTGTGAGTGTGAGAAGGTACTGGGAGTGTCTGGGGTGCACCCGGCAAGCCAGCTGGGAGTGTGTGGAGGTGTACCTGGGAGTGTCAGACGTGTACCTGGGAGGCCAAAGGTGTACATGGAGTGTCAGAGGCCTGGCAGTGTCAGAGGTGTCACCTGGAAGTGTCAGAGGTGTGCCTGGGAGTGCTCAGAGGTGTACCTGGGAGTGTCTGAGTGTACCTGGGACTGCCTGAGGTGTACCTGGGAAAGCCGAGAAATACCAGGGAGTGTCACAGGAGAACCTGGGAGTGTGAGAGGTGTACCTGAGAGTGTGAAAGGTGCCAGGGAGTGTCTGAGGTGTACCTGGGAGTGCAGAGGTGTACTGGGAGAGTGTCTGAGGTGTTCCTGGCAGTATTCAGGCAGGCTGTGGGAGTGTCTGAGGGTGGCCTGGCAGTGTCTCGAGGTGTACCTGGCAGTGCTGCGGTGTACCTGGGAGTGTCAGAGGTGTACCAGGAATGTCAGTGGAGTACCTGGGAGGTCAGAGATGCACCTGGGAGTGTCAGAGGTGTACCTGGGAGCAGTCAGGAGGCACTTGGGAGCGTCAGCATGTACCTGGGAGGCCAGAGTGGCACCTTGGAGTGTCAGAGGTGTACCTGGGAGGTCAGATGTGACCAAGGCCGGAGGCACCTGGGAGTGTGAGAAGTACCTGGGAGCCGGAGGTACCTGGGAGCAAACAGAGGTGTACCTGCAGTGTCAGAGATGCCCTGGGAGGCTCAAGGATGTACCTGGGCGTAAAAGAGGATATCAGGGAGGACAGAGGAGTACCTGATGAGTGTCAGAGGTGTACCTGGGAGGCCAGAGGTGAACCTGGGAGCATCGGGAGGTGTACCTGGGAGTGCCAGAGGTGTACCTGGGAGGCCAGAGGTGTACCTGGGAGTCGGAGGTACCTGGCAGGTCAGAGATGTACCTGGGAGCATCAGCGATGTACCTGGGAGCTAGAGGTGTATCAGGGAGTGACAGAGGAGCACCTAGGGAGTGCTGGGGAGGTGTACCTGAGTTCAGAGGTGAACCTGGGAGTATCGGAGGTGTACCTGGGAGGCTGCAGAGGTGTACCTGAGAGTGTAAGAGGTGTACCTGGGAGGCTGGTGAGGTGTATCTGGAGCAAGCCAGAGGCCTGGGAGCAAGGGACGTGTACTGGGAGTGGCAGAGGTGTACCTGAATGTCAGGAGTAATGGGAGTGTCACAGGTACCTGGGAGTGTCAGAGGTACTTGAGTGTCAGAGGTGTACCTGGGAGGTTGAGAGGTGTACCTGGGAGTGTCAGAGCAATGGGTGGGTTGGAGGAGACCTGGGAGGAGAAGTGTACCTGGGAGTGTCGGAGGTACCTGGGAGCCGGGAGGTACTGGCAGAGTCAGAGATGTACCTAGGAGGGGAGTGTGTATCAGGGAGTGACAGAGAGTACCCAGGAGTGTCAGAGGTGTAATTGGGAGTGTCAGAGGTACCTGGGAGGTCAGAGGCACCTGGGAGTGCTCAGAGGTGTACCTGGGAGTGTCGGAGGTACCTGGGAGCGTCAGAGGTACCTGGGAGTGTCGGAGGTGGCACCTGGGAGTCGGAGGTGTACCTGGGAGCAGCAGAGGTGTATCAGGAGACAGAGATTACCTAGGAGTGTCAGAGGTACCTGGGAGCAAGTCAGAGGTACTTGGGAGCACGGGATGTGTACCTGGGAGTGTCAGAGGTACTGGGAAGTGTCAGAGGTGAACCTGGGAGGTCAGGAGCGTACCTGGGAGGTCAGAGGTGATCTGGGAGCAAGCTGGACGGCACTGGGAGAGTGGGAGGTGTACCTGGGAGTGTCAGAGGTGCACCTGGGAGGCTGGGCACGGGAGGTCAGAGGTACCTGGGAGTGTCAAAGGTACCTGGGAGGTCGGAGGTGTACCATGAGTGCAGAGAAGGTACCTGGGAGGTCTGGGGTGTACCTGGGCAGTTTGTGGCATAGCTGGGAGTGTGTGAGGTGCACCTGGGAGGTCAGACGTACCTGGGAGCCAAGGTGTGCACATGGAGTGTCAGAGGTGTACCTGGCAGTGTCAGAGGTGTACCTGGAAGTGTCAGAGGCATGCCTGGGAGTGTCAGAGGTGTACCTGGGAGGCTCAGAGGTACCTGGAGTGCCTGAGGTGTACCTGGGAGGCCAGAGAAATACCAGAGAGCCTGGCAGGAGAACCTGGGATGTGAGAGGTGTACCTGAGAGTGTGAGAGGTGTACCTAGGGAGTGCCTGAGGTGTACCTGGGAGGCTGGGAGGTGTACCTGGGAGGCCTGGAGGTGTTCCTGGCAGTATCTGAGGCATACGTGGGAGGCTGAGGTACCTGGCAGTGTCTGAGGTGCACCTGGCAGTGAAGCGGCGTGCACCCGGGAGTGTCAGAGGTGTACCAGGGAATGTCAGTGGAGCACCTGGGAGGCCAAGAGAGATGTACCTGGGAGTGTCAGAGGTGTACCCTGGAGTGTCAGAGGTGTACTTGGGAGCCCGGGCATGTACCTGGGAGTGTCAGGAGGTGTACCTTGGAGTGTCAGAGGTGTACCTGGAGTCAGATGTACCTGGGAGGCCGGAGGTGTACCTGGGAGTGTGAGAGGTGTACTGGGAGCTGTTGGAGGTACCTGGGAGGAGGTGTACCTGGCAAAGTCAGAGATGTACCTGGGAGTATCAGCGATGTACCTGGGAGTGTCAGAGGTATATCAGGAGTGACAGAGGAGCACCTATGAGGTCAGAGGTGTACCTGGGAGTGCTGAGGTGAACCTGGGAGTACGGAGGTACCTGGGAGTGTCAGAGGTGTACCTGGGAGGTCAGGAGGTGTACCGAGAGTGTCAGGAGGTGCATCTGGGAGTGTCAGAGGTGTATCTGGGAGCATGGACGTACCTGGGAGTGTCAGAGGTGCACCGGAGTGTCAGATACCGGGAGTGTCAGAGGTGTATCTGGGAGCAAGCCAGAGGTATCTGGGAGCACGGTACCTGGGAGTGTCAGAGGTACCAGACTGTCAGGAGCAATGGAGGCCAGAGGTACCTGGGAGTGGGGGAGGTACTGGGAGGCCAGAGGTGTACCTGGGAGGTCGGAGGCACTGGGAGGGAGAAGTACCTGGGAGAAGCCGGAGGTACCTGGGAGTCGGGAGGTGTACCTGCAGTGCCAGAGGTACTGGAGGTCAACGGTACCTGGGAGCAGAGGTGTAAGGAGGAGCACAGAGGAGTACCTAGGAGCCAGAGGTGTACTGGGAGGTTGGGAGGTGTACCTGGGGAGGTCAGAGGTACCTGGGAGGTCAGAGGTGTACCTGGAGGCCGGAGGTGTACCTGGGAGGTCAGAGGTGTACTTGGGAGTGTCAGGCATGACCTGGGAGTGTCAGGAGGTGTACCTGGAGTGTCAGAGGTACCTGGGAGTGCTGAGATGTACCTGGGAGGCCGGAGGCACTGGGAGTGTGAGAAGTGTACCGGGAGTGTCGGGAGTGTACCTGGGAGTCGGAGGTGTACCTGGCAGTGTCAGAGATGTACCTGGGAGTATCAGCGATGTACCTGGGAGTGTCAGAGGTACATCAGGGAGTGACAGAGAGCACGAGAGCAGCCGAGGTACTTGGGAGTGTCAGAGGTGAACCTGGGAGACGGGAGGCACCTGGGAGGCTGAGGTAACCTGGGAGGTCAGAGGTGTACCTGGGAGTCAGAGGTATCTGGGAGGTCAGAGGTGTACCTGGGAGGTTGGACGGTACCTGGGAGTGTCAGAGGTGTACTGAGTGTCAGAGGTGTACCTGGGAGGTCAGAGGTGCATCCGAGGTCAGAGGTGTACTGGGAGTGTTGGAGGTGCCTGGGAGTGTCAGAGGTGCACTATAGGGAGTGTCAGGAGTACTGGGAGTGTCAGAGGTGTACCTGACAGAGGCACTGGGAGTGTCAGGAGGTGTACCTGGGAGGTCGGGAGGTACCTGGGAGTGTCAGAGAGGTACCTGGGAGGCCGGAGGTGTACCTGGGAGTCGGAGGTACCTGGTGTCAGAGATGCACTTGGGAGGCTAACGGTGTACCTGGGAGGCAGAGGTGGCGAGGAGGACAGAGGAGTACCTAGGAGCATGTCAGAGGTGTACCTGGGAGTGTCAGAGTGTACCTGGAGCAGGTCAGAGGTGTACCTGGGAGTGCTCAGAGGTGTACCTGGGAGGTCGGAGGTGCACCTGGGAGTGCTCAGAGGTGTACCTGGGAGGTCAGGCAGCACTGGGAGTGTCAGGAGGTGCACCCTGGAGTGTCAGAGGTGTACCTGGGAGGCCAGAGGTGTACCTGGGAGTGTCAGAGGTGTACCTGGGAGGTCAGAAGGGCCCAGGAGTGTCGGAGGTGCACCTGGGAGTCGGAGGTGTACCTGGGAGTGTCAGGAGATGTACCTGGAGCATTGAAGGATACCTGGGAGCAGCAGAGGTATATCAGGGAGTGTCAGAGAGTACCCAGGAGTGTCAGAGGTGACCTGGGAGCAGTCAGAGTGAACCTGGGAGCATCTAGAGGTGTACCTGGAGTGCTGGGAGGTGTACCTGGGAAGTCAGAGGTGTACCTGGGAGTGCTGGGAGGTGTACCTGGGAGGTCAGAGGTGTATCTGGGAGCAAGGACGGTACCTGGGAGTGTCAGAGGTGTACCTGGGAGTGTTGGGAGGTGTACCTGGGAGTGTCAGAGGTACCTGGGAGGTCAGAGAGTACCTGGGAGGTTGGAGGTGAACCTGGGAGTGTCAGAGGTGCACCAGGAGTGTCAGGTGAGCAAATGGGAGGCTTGGGAGGTGTACCTGGGAGTGTCAGAGGTGTAACTGGGAGTGGTCGGAGGTGTACCTGGGAGAAGTCGGAGGTGTACCTGGGAGTGTGAGAAGGTACCTGGGAGTGCCGAGGTGTACCTGGGAGTCGGAGGTACCTGGCAGTGTCAGAGATGTACCTGGGAGGCCAACGGTGTACCTGGGAGGATAGGAGGTGTACCAGGGAGTGACAGAGGTGTACCTAGGGAGTGTCAGGAGGTGCACTGGAGAGCACAGAGGTGTACCTGGGAGTGTCAGGAGGTGCACCTGGGAGTGTCAGAGGTGTACCTGGGAGTGTCGGAGGTGTACCTGGAGGTGAAGTGCACCTGGAGCCTGGAGGTACCTGGGAGTCGGAGGTGTACCTGGGAGGTCAGAGAGATGTACCTGGGGAGAAACCTGGGAGGTCAGAGGTGTACCTGGGAGTGACATAGGAGTACCCAGGAATGTCAGAGGTACCTGGGAGTGTCAGAGGTGAACTGGGAGTATCGGGGATACCTGGTGTAGTGTGGGGTACCTGGGAGTGTCAGAGGTGTACCTGGGAGTGTTAGAGGTACCTGGGAGTGTCAGGAGGTGCACTGGGAGGCCGGAGTGTACCTGGGAGTGTGAGAAGTGTACCTGGGAGTGTCTGGGGTACCTGGGAGTGTCTGAGGTGCACCTGGGAGCACAGGAGGTACCTGGAGCAGCTAGGAGGGTACCTGGAGTGCTCAGGAGGTACCTGGGAGGCCAGAGGTGTACCTGGGCATCGGAGGTGTAACCTGGGAGTGTCAGAGGTGTACCTGGGAGTGTCAGAGGTGTACCTGGGAGTGGCAGAGACATGGGAGAGTGAGAGGTACCTGGGAGTGCCAGGGTGTAACTGAGGCGGAGGTGTACCTGGGAGTGTCGAAGGTGTACCTGGAGTGCCTGAGAGGTGTACCTGGGAATGTCGGAGGTGTACCTGGGAGGTGAGAAGTGTACCTGGGAGTGTCGGAGGTGTACCTGGGAGTCTGAAGTGCACCTGGCAGTGTCAGAGATGTAACTGGGAGCATCAGCGGGATGTACCTGGGATTGTTAGGAGGTGTATCAGGGAGTGACAGAGGAGTACCTAGGGAGGCCAGAGGTGTACCTGGAGGCCAGACCTGGGAGCACGGAGGTACCTGGGAGGACAGAGGTACCTGGGAGCAAGTCAGGAGGTGTATCTGGGAGCACAGAGGTGTATTTGGGAGTGTTGGACGTGTACCTGGGAGTGTCAGAGGTGTACCTGGAGTGTCAGAGGTGTACCCAGGAGCAAGTCAGAGGTGTACCTGGGAGGCCGAGGTGTACCTGGGAGCAATGGAGGTACCTGGGAGGTCAGAGAAGGTACCTGGGAGGTCTGGGGTGTACCTGGAGCTTGGGTGTACCTGGGAGGTGTGAGAGGTACCTGGGAGCACGGAGGTACCTGGGAGTGTCAGAGGCACCTGGGAGTGTCAGGAGGTGCACCGGAGTGTCACAGAGGTACCTGAAGCATCGGAGGTGTAACCTGGAGGTCAGCACCTGGGAGTGTCAGAGGTGTACCTGGGAGCAGAGATGTACCTGGGAGAGCCTAGAGGTGTATCTGGGAGAAGGACGTGTACCTGAGCAAGTCGGAGGTACCAGGGAATGTCTGGGAGTACTGGGAGTGTCAGAGGTGTACCTGGGAGGCCAGAGGTGTACCTGGAGGTGTACCTGGGAGTGTCAGAGGTACCTGGGAGGCCACAGTGTACCTGGGAGCTGGAGGTGTACCAGTGAGTGTGAGAAGGCAAATTAGGAGGTCTGAGGTGCCCCTTGGAGTGCCAGAGGTGTACCTGGGAGGTCTGAAGTACCTGGGAGTGTCTGAGGTGTACCTGGGAGTGTCAGAGAAAACCATCACGAGAGTGCTACAGGAGAACCTGGGAGGTGGGAGAAGGTACCTGAGAGTGTGAGAGGTGCACTTAGGAGTGTCTGAGGTGTACCTGGGAGTGTCGAGGTATACCTGGGAGTGTCACAGGTAGCCTGGGAGTATCTGGAGGTGTACCTGGGAATGCCTGAGGTACCTGGCAGTATTTGGAGGTGTACCTGGCAGTGTCTGAGGTGTACCTGGCAGTGTCGAGAGGTGTACCTGGGAGTATTTGGCAGGATGTACCTGGGAGGTTAGAGGGGTATCAGGAGTGACAGAGGAGTACCTAGAGTGCCAGAGGTGTACCTGGGAGTGCCAGAGGTGAACCTGGGAGTATCGGAGGGTGTACCTGGGAGTGTCAGGCCTGGGAGTGTCTGAGGTGTACCTGGGAGAAGTCAGAGGTATCTGGAGTGCTCGGGAGGTGTATGTGGGAGGCTGGACGTGCACCTGGGAGCTCAGAGGTGTACCAGGGAATGTCAGTGGAGTAAATGGGAGTGTCAGAGGTGTACCTGGGAGTGTCGGAGGTGTACCTGGGAGTGTCCAGAGGTGTACCTGGGAGTGTCAGAGGTGTACCTGTGAGTGTCAGAGGTGTACCTGGAGCAAGTCGGAGGTACCTGGGAGTGTGAGAAGTGTACCTGGGAGGCCGGAGGTGTACCTGTGAGTCGGAGGTGTACCTGGCAGTGTCAGAGATGTACCTGGGAGGCTGGAAGGTACCTGGGAGTGTTAGGAGGTGTATCAGGAGTGACAGAGGAGTACCTAGGAGTGTCAGAGGTGTACCTGGGAGTGCCAGAGGTGAACCTGGGAGACCGGAGTGTAACGAAGGTTGTGAGTGTACCTGGGAGTGTCTGAGGAACCAGGGAACGTCAGGTGAGCAATGAATGTCAGAGGCATAACTGGGAGTGGTCAGAGGTGTACCTGGGAGTGTCAGAGCTGTACCTGGGAGTGTCAGAGGTGTACCTGGGAGAGTCAGAGGTATCTGGGAGCAGTCAGAGGTGTACCTGGGAGTCTTGAGGTGGTACTGGGAGGCCAGAGGTGTACCAGGAATGTCATGTGAGTACCTGGGAGTGTCAGAGGTACCTGGGAGGCCAGAGGTGTACCTGGGAGTGTCAGAGGTACCAGAGGTCAGAGGTGTACCCAGAGTGTCAGAGGTAAAGGAATTGGGGGGAGTAAATGGGAATATAGAGGCATACCTGGGAGGTCAGAGGTGTACCTGGGAGAGTCAGAGGTGTACCTGGGAGGTTGGGAGAGGTGTACCTGGGAGTGTCGAGATGTACCTGGGAGTGTGGAGAAGTGTACCTTGGGAGGCTCAGGTACCTGGGAGTTCAGGGTGTACCTGGGAGGCAGAGGTACCTGGGAGGACGGAGGTGTACCTGGGAGGTCAGAGAAGGCACCTGGGAGTGTCAGAGGTGCACCTGGGAGTGTCAGGAGGTGTACCTGGAAGCATCGGAGGTGTAACTGGGAGTGTCAAAGGTGTGTACCTGGGAGCACAGAGGTGTACCTGGGAGTGCGGAGAGGTGTACCTGGGAGAGTCCAGAGGTGTACCTGGGAGCAGAATGGTACCTGGGAGTGTCAGGAGGTGTACCAGGGAATGTCAGTGGGAGGTACCTGGGAGTGTCAGAGGTGTACCTGGGAGGTCAGAGGCAAACCTTAGGAGTGTCGGAGGAGAACCTGGGAGTGTCAGAGGTACCTGGGAGTGTCAGAGGTGTGATCTGGGAGTATCAGAGGTGTACCAGGAATGTCAGTGGAGTAAATGGGAGTGTCAGAGGTGTACCTTGATGTCAGGGGTACAGGGAGTATCAGTGAGTACCTGGAGTGTCAGAGGTGTACCTGGGAGTGTCAGAGGTGTACCTGGGAGTGTCAGAGGTGTACCTGGGAGGTTGCGGCGGTGTACCTGGGAGGTCAGGAGGTGTAACAGGGAGTGACAGAGGTGTACCTGGGAGGCTCAGAGGAGTACCTGGGAGTGTCAGAGGGTGTACCTGGGAGTGTCAGAGGGTGTACCTGGGAGCATCAGAGGTGTACCTGGGAGTTTGGGGTGTACCTGGGAGTGTCAGGTGTGCACCAGGGAGTGTCAGGTGGTGCCTGGGAGGCCAGAGATGTACCAGAGTGTCGGAGGTGCACATGGAGTGTCAGAGGTGTACCTGGCAGTGTTGAAGGTGTACATGGAGTGCAGAGGTGTGCCTGGGAGGCTCGGAGGTGCACTCTGGGAGTGCTGGGGAGGTATACCTGGGAGGTCAGAGGTGTACCTGGGAGGTCGAGGGTGTACCTGGGAGTGTCAGGAGGTGTACCTGGGAGTGTCAGAGGTGACCTGGGAGTGTCGGAGTTGGTACCTGGGAGTGTGAGAAGTGCACCTGGAGTGTTCAGGTGTACCTGGGAGTTTCTGGGGTGTACCTGGGAGTGCCAGAGGTGACCTGGGAGAATCGTGGAGGTGTACCTGGAGTGTCAGATGTACCAGAGTGTCAGAGGTGTACCTGGGAGTGTCAGAGGTGTACCTGGAAGTATCGGAGGTGTAACTGGAGTGTCCAAGGTGTACCTGGGAGGTCAGAGGTGTACCTGGGAGTGGCAGAGATGTACCTGGGAGAGTCAGAGGTGTATTTGGGAGTGCCGGACGTACCTGGGAGTGTCAGAGGTGTACCAGGAATGTCAGTGGAGTACCTGGGAGGCCAGAGGAACCTGGAGTGTCTGAGGTGTACCTGGGAGTGCCAGAGGTGTACCTGGGAGTGTCTGAAGGTACCTGGAGTGTCTGAGGTACCCGGAGTGTCAGAAACTACCAGGGAGGTCACAGGAGAACCTGGGAGGGTGGAGAAGCGTACCTGAGAGTGTGAGAGAGGTACCTAGGAGTGTCTGAGGTGTACCTGGGAGTGTCAGAGTATACCTGGGAGTGTCTCAGGTGTTCCTGGGAGCATCTGAGGTACCTGGGAGGTTCGAGGTGCACCTGGCAGCATCTGGAGGTGTACCTGGCAGTGTCGGAGGTGTACCTGGCAGTGTATCAGGTGTACCTGGGAGTATCAGCGATGTACCTGGGAGTGTTAGGTGTATCAGGGAGTGACAGAGGAGTACCTAGGGAGAAGCCAGAGGCACTGGGAGTGCTGGAGGTGAACCTGGAGTATCGAGGTGTACCTGGGAGTGTCAGAGGTGTACCTGGGAGTGTCAGAGGTACCTGGGAGGTCAGGAGATGTACCTGGGAGTGTCAGAGGTGTACCTGGGAGTGTCGGACGGTACCTGGGAGTGTCAGAGGTACCTGGGAGGTCAGGAGGTGACCTGGGAGTGTCAGAGGTGTACTTGGGAGTGTCAGAGGTGTACCTGGAGATGTCAGAGGGTACCTGGGAGTGTCAGAGGTGTACCCATGAGTGTGAGAAGTGTACCTGGAGTGTCTGGGGTGTACCCGGCATGGGCATAGCTAGGTGCACCTAGGAGTGTCTGAGGTGCCTGGAGTGCCAGCGCGGTGCACCTGGGAGTGTCTGAAGGTACCTGGGAGTGCCTGAGGTGTACCAGAGTGTCAGAGAAACCACCGGGAGTGTCACAGAGATCCTGGAGAGAAGGTACCCAGAGGAGAGGTGTACCCAGGAGTGTCTGGAGGTGCACCCGGGAGTGTCAGAGGTATACCTGGGAGTGTCTCAAGTGTTCCTGGGAGTATCTGAGGCATACCTGGGAGTGTCTGAGGAAATTCTGGGAGTGTCTGAGGTGTACCTGGGAGTGTCAGAGAAATACCAGGGAGTGTCACAGGAGAACCTGGTGGACAGGTGTACCTGAGAGTGTGAGAGGTGCACCAGGAGTGTCTGAGGTGTACCTGGTGTGTCAGAGGTGTACCTGGGAGTGTCTGAGGTGTACCTGGCAGTATCTGAGGCATATGCGGGAGCAGCCTGAGGGTACCTGGCAGTGTCTGGAGGTGTACCTGCAGTGCTGGGCGTGGTACCTGGGAGAGTGTTGAGAGGTACCAGGGAATGTCAGTGGAGTACCTGGGAGTGTCAGAGATGCACCTGGGAGGTCAGAGGTGTACCTGGGAGTGTCAGAGGTGTACTTGGGAGTGTCAGGGCATGTACCTGGAGTGTCAGAGGTGTACCGGAGTGTCAGGGGGAGGTGTACCTGGGAGTGTCAGGATGTACCTGGGAGTGGAGGTGTACCTGGGAATGTGAGAAGTGTACCTGGAGTGTCGGAGGTGTACCTGGGAGTCGGAGGTGCACCTGGCAGTGTCAGGATGTACCTGGGAGCATCAGCGATGTACCTGGGAGTGTTAGAGGTGTATCAGGGAGTGACAGAGGAGGCCCAGGAGTGTCAGAGGTACCTGGAGCATGAGGTGAACCTGGGGAGTATCAGAGGTGTACCTGGGAGTGTCAGAGGTACCTGGGAGTGTCAGAGGTGTACCTGGGAGTGTTGGGAGGTGTATCTGGGGGAGCAAGTCAGAGGTGTACCTGGGAGTGCGGACGGTACCTGGGAGTGTCAGAGGTGTACCAGGAATGTCAGTGGAGTAATGGGAGGTCACAGGGTGTACCTGGGAGGTCAGAGGTGCACTTGGAGTGTCAGAGGTGTACCTGGGAGTGTCAGGAGGTACCTGGGAGTGTCAGAGGTGTACCTGGGTGGGTCGGAGGAGCACCTGGGAGTGCAGGAGAAGTGCCCTGGGAGGTCAGAGGTGTACCTGGGAGTTGGAGGTGAACCTGGCAGGCCAGAGATGTACCTGGGAGCAGAGGTGTATCAGGAGTGACAGAGGTGTACCTGGGAGTGCTCGGAGGTGTGTACCTGGGAGTGTCAGGAGGTGCACCTGGGAGTGTCAGAGTACCTAGGAGGCCAGAGGTGTATGAGGGGTGATGCCAGTGTCAGAGGTGTAGTGGGAGTGTCAGATGTGTACCTGGGGTGTCAGAGGTGTACCTGGGAGTGTGTCAGAGAGGTGTACCTGGGGTGTCGGAGGTGTGCAGGGAGTGTCAGAGGTGTACTTGGGAGTGTCAGGCATGTACCTGGGAGTGTCAGAGGGGCATGCAGGTGTCAGAGGTGTGCCTGGGAGTGTCCAGATGTGTGCCTGGGGAGTGTCGGAGGTGTGCCTGGGAGTGTGAAAGTGTGCCTGGGGAGTGTCAGGAGGTGTGCCTGAGTCAGGAGGTGTACCTGGCAGTGTCAAGATGTGCCTGGGGTATCAGCGATGTGCCTGGGAGCGTTAGAGGTATATCAGGGAGTGACAGGGAGTACCTATGAGTGTCAGAGGTGTACCTAAGGTGTCAGAGGTGAATCTGTGTGAGTATCGGGTCATGCCTGGGAGTGTCAGAGTGTACCTGGGAGTGTCAGAGGTGTACCTGGGAATTAATGGTGTATCTGGGAGTGTCAGAGGTGTGTCTGGGAGTGTTGGACGTGTGTACCAGAATTGTCAGGGGTGTACCTGGGAGTGTCAGAGGTATGCCTGGGAGTGTCAGAGTGTAACTCTGGGAGTGTCAGAATTGTATCTGGGAGTGTTGGACGTGTTCCTGGGAGTGTCAGAGGTGTACCAGGAATGTCAGTGGGTAAATGGGAATGTCAGAGGTGTGCACTGGGGTCTCAGAGGTGTAGTGGGAGTGTCAAGAGAGGTGTACCTGGGGAGTGTCAGGTGTACCTGGGGTGTGAAGTGTGCCTGGGGTGTCGGAGGTGTGCCTGCACACACACCAGAGTCAGGAGGTGTACCTGGCAGTGTCAAGAGATGTGCCTGGGAGTGTCAGCAGTGTGCACCTGGGGTGTTAGAGGTGTATGAGGGGAGTGACAGAGGCTGTTACCTAGGAGTGTCCAGGAATTGTAGTGTTAGAGTGTCAGAGGTGTACCTGGGAGTGTCAGAGGTGTACCTGGGGAGTGTCAGAGGTGTACCTGGAGTGTCGGAGTGTACCTAGGGAGTGTGAAAGTGCCTAGGAGTTTACCGGGAGGTGTACCTGAGTCGGAGGTGTGCCACAGCAGTGTCAGAGGTGTACCTGGGAGTATCAGCGGTGTACCCTAGAATTAGTGAAGGTGTATCAGGGAGTGACAGAGGAGTACCTAGGAAAGTCAGAGGTGTGCCTGGGAGTGTCAGGGGTGAACCTGGGAGTATCGGATGTGTGTGCCTGGGAGTGTCAGGGGTGTACCTGGGGGAGTGTCAGAGGTTTACCTGGGAGTGTTAGAGGTGTGCCTGGGAGTGTCAGAGGTGTGCCCAGGAGTGTCGGAGTTGTACCTGGGAGTGTGGGGGTGTGCCTGGGAGTGTCTGGGGTGTACCTGGGGAGTGTCTGGGGTGCTGTACCTGGGAGTGTCAGGTGAACCTGGGAGTATCGGATGTACTGGGAGTGTCAGAGGGTACCTGGGAGTGTCAGAGGTTTACCTGGGAGAGGTGTACTGGGAGTGTCAGAGGTACTGGGAGCAGCCTGAGTTGTACCTGGGGAGTGTGAGGTACCTGGCTGGGTACCTGGGTCTGGGAGTACCCCAGTGTACCTGGGAGGCCGAGTGCACCTGGGAGTGGCGCCTGAATGTAGCCTGGAGTCAGGTGTACCTGGAAGGGTCGGAGGTGTTCCTTGAGTGTCAAAGGTGTTGGGAGCAGAGGTGTACCTGGGAGTGGCAGATGTACCTGGGAAGTCAGGAGGTACCTGGGAGTGTCAGGGTGTAACTAGTCGGTGTGGCCTGTGAGGGCCTGGGAGTGTCGGAGGTGTACCTGGGAGTCGGAAGGGCTGGCAGTGTCAGAGATGTACTGGGAGTATCAGCGATGCACCTGGGATTGTTAGAGGTATCAGGGAGTGACAGAGGAGGTATGAGTGTCAGAGGTGTACCTGGGAGGAACCTGGGAGTATCGAGGTGTATCGGGAGGTCAGAGGGCTGGGAGGTCAGAGGTGTACCTGGAGAGTCAGGTAGAGCCTGGGAGTGCCTCAGAGGTACACCTCTGACACCCCAGGTACTCCAATGACACTCCCTGGTACACCCCCGACACTCCCAGGTACACCTCTGACACTCCCAGGTACACCTCTGATACTCCAGGTACACCTCTTGACATTCCATGGTCAACCTCTGACACTCCCAGGTACATGTCCGACACTCCCAGATACACCTCTGACACCCCAGGGTACACCTCTGACACTCCCAGGTACACCTCTGACACTCCCAGGACTCCACTGACACTCCCTGGTACACCCCTGACACCCCAGGAACACCTCTGACACTCCCAGGTACACCGCAGCCACTGGAGGTACACTTCTCACACTCCCAGGTATACATCTGACACCCCAAGCACACCTGACACTCCCAGGTACAACTTCGACACTCCCAGGTAATCCTCCGATACTCCCAGGTACACCTCTGACACTGCCAGGTACACCTCCGACAATCCCAGGTACTCCTGTGACACCCCCAGGTACACCACCGACACTCCCAGATACTCTGACACTCCCAGGTACCTCCGATATTCCCATGCACACTCCGATATTCCCAGGTACACCTCTGATACTCCCAGTACACTTTGAGACTCCCAGGTACTCCACTGATACCCTGGACACCTCTGACAGTCCCAGGTACTCCTCTGACACTCCCTGGTTCACCTCTGAGACTCCCAGGTACACCTCTGACACTCCCTGAACACCTCCGATATTCCCAGGTACACATCCGATATTCCCAGGTACACCTCCGATACCAGCACCTTTGAGACTCCCAGGTACTTCACTGACACCCCTGGTATACCCCAGACACCAGATACACCTCTGACTCTCCCAGGTACACCTCTGATACTCCCAGGTACACCTCTGACACTCCCAGGTCCGCCTCCGACACTCCCAGGTACAACCTGACACTCACAGGTAAACCTCCGATACTCCTAGGTACACCTCTAACACTACCAGGTACACCTCTGACACTCCTAGGTATTCCTCTGACACTCCCTGATACACCTCGGACACTCCCAGGTACACCTCAGACTCTCCCTGGTACACGTTTGACACTCCCAGGTACACCTGTTTCACTTCCTGGTTCTCCCCTGACACTCCCAGGTACACCTCAGACACTCCCAGGTACACCTCAGACACTCCCAGGTACACCTCTGACACTGTAAACCTCAGACACTTCTAGATACACCTCTCACACTGCAGGTACACTCTCACACTCCCAGGTACTCCTGTGACACTCCTGGTACTTCTCTGACACTTAGGTACACCTCAGTCACCCAGGTACACCTCAGACACTCCCTGGCACACCTCAGACACTCCCAGGTACACCTCTGCCACGCCCTGGTACACCTCACACTTCTAGGTCACACCTCTCACACCTGCAGGTACACCTCTCACACTCCCAGGTACTCCTGTGACACTGCCTGGTACTTCTCTGACACTCCCAGGTACAACTCAGACACTCCCAGGCACACGTTTGAAACTCCCAGGTACACCTCAGACACTCCCAGGCACACCTCTGACACTCCCAGGCACACCGCTGACACTTCCAGGTACACCTCTGACACTCCATGTACACCTCCGACACTCCCAGGCATACATCTCTGACATTCCCAGGTACACCCTGACACTCCCAGGTCCGCCTCCGACACCCCAGTACTCCACTGACATTCCGTGGTACACCTCTGACACTCCCAGGTACACGTCCGACACCCCAGATATACCTCTAACACCCCCAAGTACACCTCTGACACTCCCAGGTACACCTTACACTCCCAGGTACTCCACTGACACCCCTGGTACACCCTTGACACTCCAGGTACACCTCCTGACACTCCCGGTACACCGCAGCCACCTGAGGACACACTTCTCACACTCCCAGGTACACATCTGACACCCCAGGTACTCCTCTATCACTCCCTGTTACACCTCTAACACTCCCAGGTACACCTCTGGCCTCCCAGGTACACCTCCTAACACTCCCAGGTACACTACCCCAACCTCCCAGGTACTCACTGACACTCCTGGTACACCCCAACCCCTCCCAGGTACACCTCTGACACTCAGGTACCCACCCCAGACACTCCCAGGTGTCTCCACCTCCCAAATGCCTCCCGGCTCCTCCCAGGTACACCTTTGACACTCCCAGGTACACCTCTGACACTTCCAGGTAAACCTCTGACACTCGCAGGTACACCTTTGACACTCCCAGGTACTCCACTGACATTACCTGGTACACCTCTGACATTCCTAAGTACTCCACTGACATTCCCTGGTACACCTCTGACACTCCCAGGTACATGTCCGACACGCCCAGATACACCTCTGACACTCCCAGGTACATCTTTGACACTCCCAGGTACACCTCTGACACTGCCAGGTACACCTCTGACAATCCCAGGTACTCCTGTGACACTCCCAGGTACACAAAACGACACTCCCAGGTACACCTCTGACACTCCCAGGTACACCACCGATATTCCCAGGTACACCTCCGATATTCCCAGGTACACCTCTGATACTCCCAGTTACACCTTTGAGACTCCCAGGTACTCCACTGATACTCCCTGGTACACCTCTGACACTCCCAGGTACTCCTCTGACACTCCCTGGTTCACCTCTGAGACTCCCAGGTACACCTTTGACACTCCCTGGAACACCTCCGATATTCCCAGGTACACCTCCGATATTCCCATGTACACTTCCGATACCCCCAGGTACACCTTTGAGACTCCCAGGTACTTCACTGACACTCCCTGGTATACCCCAGACATTCTCAGGTACACCTCTGACTCTCCCAGGTACACCTCTGATACTCCCAGGTACACCTCTGACACTCCCAGGTCCACCTCTGACACTCCCAGGTACACCTCTGACACTCCTAGGTATTCCTCTGACACTCCCCGGTACACCTCTGACACTCGCAGGTACACGTCTGACACTCCCTGGTACACCTCAGACAATTCTAGGTACACCTCTGACACTCGTAGGTACACCTCTCACACTCCCAGGTACTCCTGTGACACTCCCTGGTACTTTTCTGACACTCCCAGGTACACCAAAGACACTCCTAGGTACACCTCAGACACTCCCAGGTACACCGCTGACACTGCTAGGTACACCTCTGACACTCCCAAGTACACCTCTGACACTCCCATGTACACTTCTCACACTCCCAAGTACACCTCTGACACTCCCAGGTACTCCTCTGTCACCTGCAGGCACACCTGACACTCCCAGGTACTCCACTGACATTACCTGGTACACCTCTGACATTCCTAAGTACTCCACTGACATTCCCTGGTACACCTCTGACACTCCCAGGTACATGCTCCGACACGCCCAGATACACCTCTGACACTCCCAGGTACATCTTTGACACTCCCAGGCACACCTCTGACACTGCCAGGTACACCTCTGACAATCCCAGGTACCCCTGTGACACTCCCAGGTACACAAAACGACACTCCCAGGTACACCTCTGACACTCCCAGGTACACCACCGATTCCCAGGTACACCTCTGACACTCCCAGGTACACCTCAGACTCTCCCCTGGTACACCTCTGACACTCCAAGGTACACCTCTGACACTCCAAGGTACACCTCTGACAATCTCAGGTACTCCTGTGACTCCCAGGTACACCTCCGACGCTCCCAGGCACACCTCTGACACCCCAGGTACACCTCCGATATCCCAGGCACACCTCCGATATTCCCAGGTACACCTCTGATACTCCCAGGCACACCTTTGAGACCCCAGGTACTTCCACTGACACTCCCTAGTATACCCCAGACATTCCCAGTACACCTCTGACTCTCCCAGGTACACCTCTGATACTCTACAGGCACACCTCTGACACCCCAGGTCCACCTCCGACACTCCCAGGCACAACCACGACACCCCTGTAACCTCCGACACCCCTAGGTACACCTCTGACACCCCAGGCACACCTCCACACCCCAGGCACTCTGACACCCCTGGTACACCTCTGACACCCCAGGCACACCCCAGACACCCCAGGCACACGTCAGACACCCCAGGCACACCCCAGACACTCCCAAGCACACCTCCGACACTCCCAGGTACACCTCTGACACTCCCAGGTACACCTCTGACAATCCCAGGTACTCCTCTGACACTCCCAGGTACACCACCGACACTCCAAGGTACACCTCGGACACTCCCAGGTACACCTCCGATATTCCCAGGTACACCTCCGATATTCCCAGGTACACCTCTGATACTCCCAGGTACACCTTTGAGACTCCCAGGTACTCCATTGATACTCCCTGGTACACCTCTGACACTCCCAGGTACTCCTCTGACACTCCCTGGTTCAACTCTGAGACTCCCAGGTACACCTGTGACACTCCCTGGAACACCTCCGATATTCCCAGGTACACCTCCGATATTCCCAGGTACACTTCCGATACTCCCAGGTACACCTTTGAGACTCCCAGGTACTTCACTGACACTCCCTGGTATACCCCAGACATTCCCAGGTACACCTCTGACTCTCCCAGGTTACCTCTGCTACTCCCAGGTACACCTCTGACACTCCCAGGTCCGCCTCCGACACTCCCAGGTACAACTCCGACACTCCCAGGTAAACCTCCGATACTCCTAGGAACACCTCTGACACTCCCAGGTACACCTCTGACACTCCTAGGTATTCCTCTGACACTCCCTGGTACACCTCTGACACTCCCAGGTACACCTCATACTCTCCCTGGTACACCTCTGACACTCCCAGGTACACCTCAGACACTTCTAGGTACACCTCTCACACTCTCAGGTACACCTCCCACACTCCCAGGTACTCCTGTGACACTGCCGGGTACTTCTCTGACACTCCCAGGCACACCTCTGACAATCCCATGTACACCGCTGACACTGCCAGGTACACCTCTGACACTCCATGTACACCTCCGACACTCCCAGGTACATCTCTGACACTCCCAGGCACTCCTGGCCTCCTGGTACACTCCTGACCTCCCTCCCAACCTCCCAGGTACACTTCTAATGCTCCCAGGTACACCTCTGACCTCCCAGGTCACTCCCGGCTTGCTCCCAGGTACTCACTGACATTCCCTGGTACCTCTGACACTCCCAGGTACACGTCCGACAATCCCAGATATACCTCTGACACCCCCAATTACACCTCTGACACTCCCAGGTACACCTCTGACACTCCCAGGTATTCCACTGACACTACCTGGTACACCCCTCACACTCCCAGGTACACCTCTGACACTCCCGTGTACACCGCAGCCACTACGAGGTACACTTCTCACACTCCCAGGTACACATCTGACACTCCCAGGTACTCCTCTATCACTCCCTGTTACACCTCTAACACTCCCAGGTACACCGCTGACACTCCCAGGTACACCTCTGACACTCCCAGGTACACCTCTGACACTCCCATGTACACCTCTGACACTCCAAGGTACTCCACTGATACTCCCTGGTACACCCTGATACTCAAAGGTACACCTCCTGACCTCCCCATTTACTCACTGACATTCCTTGGTACACCTCTGACCTCCCAAATCGCCTCCTGGCTTGCTCCCAGGTACACCTCTGACCTCCCAGGTACACCTCTGATACTCCCAGGTACACCTTTGAGACTCCCAGGTACTCCATTGATACTCCCTGGTACACCTCTGACACTCCCAGGTACTCCTCTGACACTCCCTGGTTCAACTCTGAGACTCCCAGGTACACCTGTGACACTCCCTGGAACACCTCCGATATTCCCAGGTACACCTCCGATATTCCCAGGTACACTTCCGATACTCCCAGGTACACCTTTGAGACTCCCAGGTACTTCACTGACACTCCCTGGTATACCCCAGACATTCCCAGGTACACCTCTGACTCTCCCAGGTTACCTCTGCTACTCCCAGGTACACCTCTGACACTCCCAGGTCCGCCTCCGACACTCCCAGGTACAACTCCGACACTCCCAGGTAAACCTCCGATACTCCTAGGAACACCTCTGACACTCCCAGGTACACCTCTGACACTCCTAGGTATTCCTCTGACACTCCCTGGTACACCTCTGACACTCCCAGGTACACCTCATACTCTCCCTGGTACACCTCTGACACTCCCAGGTACACCTCAGACACTTCTAGGTACACCTCTCACACTCTCAGGTACACCTCCCACACTCCCAGGTACTCCTGTGACACTGCCGGGTACTTCTCTGACACTCCCAGGCACACCTCTGACAATCCCATGTACACCGCTGACACTGCCAGGTACACCTCTGACACTCCATGTACACCTCCGACACTCCCAGGTACATCTCTGACACTCCCAGGCACTCCACTGACACTCCCTGGTACACTCCTGACACTCCCAGGTACACCTCTGACACTCCCAGGTACACCTCTGATACTCCCAGGTACACCTCTGACACTCCCAGGTCCGCCTCCGACACTCCCAGGTACTCCACTGACATTCCCTGGTACACCTCTGACACTCCCAGGTACACGTCCGACAATCCCAGATATACCTCTGACACCCCCAATTACACCTATGACACTCCCAGGTACACCTCTGACACTCCCAGGTACTCCACTGACACTCCCTGGTACACCCCTCACACTCCCAGGTACACCTCTGACACTCCCGTGTACACCGCAGCCACTCCGAGGTACACTTCTCACACTCCCAGGTACACATCTGACACTCCCAGGTACTCCTCTATCACTCCCTGTTACACCTCTAACACTCCCAGGTACACCGCTGACACTCCCAGGTATACCCCAGACATTCCCAGGTACACCTCTGACTCTCCCAGGTTACCTCTGCTACTCCCAGGTACACCTCTGACACTCCCAGGTCCGCCTCCGACACTCCCAGGTACAACTCCGACACTCCCAGGTAAACCTCCGATACTCCTAGGTACACCTCTGACACTCCCAGGTACACCTCTGACACTCCTAGGTATTCCTCTGACACTCCCTGGTACACCTCTGACACTCCCAGGTACACCTCATACAATCCCTGGTACACCTCTGACACTCCCAGGTACACCTCAGACACTTCTAGGTACACCTCTCACACTCTCAGGTACACCTCTCACACTCCCAGGTACTCCTGTGACACTGCCTGGTACTTCTCTGACACTCCCAGGCACACCTCTGAAACTCCCATGTACACCGCTGACACTGCCAGGTACACCTCTGTCACTCCATGTACACCTCCGACACTCCCAGGTACATCTCTGACACTCCCAGGCACTCCACTGACACTCCCTGGTACACTCCTGACACTCCCAGGTACACCTCTGACACTCCCAGGTACACCTCTGATACTCCCAGGTACACCTCTGACACTCCCAGGTCCGCCTCCGACACTCCCAGGTACTCCACTGACATTCCCTGGTACACCTCTGACACTCCCAGGTACACGTCCGACAATCCCAGATATACCTCTGACACCCCCAATTACACCTATGACACTCCCAGGTACACCTCTGACACTCCCAGGTACTCCACTGACACTCCCTGGTACACCCCTCACACTCCCAGGTACACTCTGACACTCCCGTGTACACCGCAGCCACTCCGGGTACACTTCTCACACTCCCCAGGTACACATCTGACACTCCCAGGTGCTCTCTATCACTCCCTGTTACACCTCTGCCTCCTGTTACACCTCTAACACTCCCCAGGTACACACTGACACTCCCATGTACCTCTCTGACACTCCAAGGTACTCCACTGATGCTCCCTGGTACACCCCTGACACTCAAAGGCACACCTCTGACACTCCCATTTACTCCACTGACAT
>NW_024712071.1:0-16137 GCF_018991925.1 Homarus americanus | reverse complement strand
TTTTCTTCTCTCTCCTTCTCTTCTTGCTCTCTTGAATTGTCCATTCGTTTGTGTTTGGGTCTTCTTGTTCGTCTTCCTCGTATTTTAAGTCCTCATAGGTGTGGAAGAATTCAGAGAGGGAGAGGTTGACCACGTGGGCTTCAGCACCACTGGCCGCGTGGGCTTCAGCACCACGGGCCACGTGGTGTTCTTGGTTCTGTGTGGTGGGCTGCTTCTGTTGAGTTTTCTTTTCTTGGTTTTTCTTTACTGCTTGTTTTTTCTTTTCTTGGGAGCGTACAGCAAGGAGGGCCTCTTTGTAGCTCAGTTTTTTCTCAAGACGAGCCTTGGCTACCCTGCATTCCTCCTTCCATCTGGGGCAGGTCCGGTCGGCGGAGGAGTGTGGGCCACCACAGGCAACGCATTTTTTCTCTGTGTTGGGGCAGGCCGTGTAGCGGTGTCCAGGGCTGCCACACATGGAGCAGGTGTCTTCCTGCGCCTCACACTTGTTTACAGTGTGTCCATGGTGCTGGCATTTGTAACACCGTTTCGGTCTGCAGTAGGGCTTGACTGGCATAGTTACCCACGCCAGTTGAGCTTCCTTGGGTAGGGTGGAGTGGTGTCCGATGAGAGCAGTGGTGTCGGACAGCTTCTTCACAACTTGGAGCTGCTGCTCCTTGAGGAGCTCACTCAGCTCTGCTTTGTCCATGTGGGCAATTTCGGCGTGGGAGATTACACCCAGCTTCAAGTTGTCCCACATGAAGGCAAACATTTTAAAAGGAATGCCGTTGATGTCTGGGATCTCCGCGAGTTGAGCGGGCATGCCCATCTCGGCGAAGGTGATCTTGATGTCACCATGGAGCTTTAGGCGTTCTCCCTTGGTGACCCCCACGATCCCATTAGCTTCGAAAAACTTCTGGAGAACTAGGAGGTTTAGTTTCTTGGGGCAGGTCGGCGTGTCCGGACGTATCCGCGCCACGTTAACAAACTCGTATCCGTTCATGGTGAGGGAGAGAGAGTGTCGGGCTTCGCCCACGGTTTGGTGGGAGTAGGTGGCGTGCTGTGGACGCAGCGGTAGTATCGTTCATCCAAGGCCGTCCCTCCCTCTTGGAGGTGGGGCGTAGCTTGCGGATGACGCATGCGGCACTCGTGGCCAATGAGGTGGCCACTGAGGTGGAGAATGTCTGTATATAAGCCCGCCCGCCTGCCAGGCCGCCCGTATTTACTATTTCGTCGTCGAGATGGCCCGTACTAAACAGACTGCCCGCAAGTCCACTGGAGGCAAGGCTCCACGGAAGCAGCTTGCCACCAAGGCAGCTCGCAAGTCCGCCCAGCCACCGGTGGTGTCAAGAAGCCCCATCGTTACAGGCCCGGAACCGTCGCCCTTCGTGAGATCCGTCGTTACCAGAAGAGCACAGAGCTACTCATCAGGAAGCTGCCCTTCCAGCGCCTGGTGCGTGAGATCGCCCAGGATTTCAAGACTGACCTGCGCTTCCAGTCGTCTGCCGTCATGGCTCTGCAGGAAGCCTCTGAGGCTTACCTGGTGGGTCTTTTCTAGGACACCAACCTGTGTGCCATTCACGCCAAGCGCGTTACCATCATGCCCAAGGACATCCAGCTGGCCCGGCGCATCCGCGGAGAGCGTGCTTAAGTCCTCTTCCTTGGGGAAAAAGAAAAACACAACAAAACCTACCAGACATCTATAACTCGGCCCTTCTCAGGGCCAAAGAACTGTTCTGAAGATAATTTTCATGACAATCGAAATGGTTGGTGGTAGGAGAGCGTTAATTTCGGTTACCCAAATCGCCTAACGGTAAGTTGGTAACATTCGTGCAGGCACGAATGTATAGTAGGTCATCAATTCGGGAGGTGGGTGGGTGCAACAAACAAGAGCTAGTAACAAATAAATATATAAAGAATAAGTAAGTAAATAAATAAATAAAATAAAAGAAAATACAATAAAATACAATAAAATAAAATAAATTGTTTACATGAAATAGGCGTGCTGCAAACATGAAATGAAGCCCAAACACACTCCATGTATGTCACTTTGCAGTGGGTGTAAAAGTACTCCACGCAGAATTTATTTATTTATTTATTATGTTTCGATTTAGTCCGGTTTCTACGCCAATAGAGAATGCAGATTATTATAATTTTTTTTTTTTTTTATTTCCCTCTCAATATATCACTGTCAGTAACTGTCTCTTTAACATGTAACTGTGGCTCCGATGGAGCCGATTAAGTTGTAGTAGTGGGATGGCGTGTTTGTTGTGCACAAGTAACCTCTTACTTGGAAGAGGTGTACTTGGTGACAGCCTTGGTGCCCTCAGACACGGCATGCTTGGCCAGTTCACCGGGCAGCAAGAGTCGGACAGCTGTCTGGATTTCCCGACTTGTAATGGTGGAGCGTTTGTTGTAGTGCGCCAGGCGGGGAGCTTCGGCAGCGATGCGCTCGAAGATGTCGTTCACGAAAGAGTTCATGATGGACATAGCTTTGGAGGAGACTCCTGTGTCGGGGTGCACTTGCTTCAGTACCTTGTAGATGTAGATGCTGTAGCTTTCCTTCCTCCTGCGCTTCTTCTTCTTGTCACCCTTGGCAATGGCCTTCTGGGCCTTTCCAGCCTTCTTGGCAGCCTTTCCGGAAGTTTTGGGAGGCATGGCGGCACAGTTACTCGTGGCGCGGAGCGAGAGAATTGAAAACTGGCCCGACTAACTTTTCCTTATATACCGAGCGGGCCGCTCGGGATCAGACTGGCTGCAGCTACGGCTCTCTTACATTGGTTGGGTCCGCGAGACGGCCACCTGGCCTGATCCTGAGCTTGGTATAAAAGACCAAGGTGGCGGGCGGAAATTTAACTCCTATCACGAAAAGCAGCAACAGCAACATGTCAGGACGCGGCAAGGGAGGCAAAGTGAAGGGCAAGTCAAAGTCCCGTTCTAGCAGGGCCGGACTCCAGTTCCCCGTGGGTAGGATCCACCGTCTCTTGCGTAAAGGCAACTATGCTGAGCGTGTTGGTGCAGGTGCCCCTGTGTACCTTGCAGCCGTCATGGAGTACCTGGCAGCAGAAGTGCTCGAGCTGGCCGGTAACGCCGCCCGCGACAACAAGAAGACCCGCATTATCCCGCGTCATCTTCAGCTTGCCATTCGCAATGACGAGGAGCTGAACAAGCTCCTGTCTGGAGTCACCATTGCCCAAGGGGGTGTCCTTCCTAACATCCAAGCTGTGCTCCTCCCCAAGAAGACAGAGAAGAAATAAGAACCCAAGGTTCGTTCACACAAGACAACCTAACCAAACAGGCTCCTTTCGGAGCCACAGGATATCACTTAAAGAGAGAAATATACGACATCAACGTTTTGCAGGATAACACTCTATTTTACGTGTAATTAGCATAGTAATGTGGAAATAGAGTGAAAATGTTTTTGAATGGTGTAGATGTGAAGGGGTACTGCGGGGGCCTGGGGTGGGGGACTTAAACGGGACTTAGAAGGGCGCAAGAAGCAGCAGCTTTAGCAGCAGCAGCAAGGGAGGCGACCTTATTTTCAGTCAGGTTCATACACAAAGAAATACATCAGATTCATTGACAGTACAGTACACATTTACCAGTGTGGGCTAGCCAATTTGGGATAAAGAGCAAGAATGTAATGTCCTCAATGAAGTAATGACATAGTTCAAGATACAATAAGTGAGGTGGCCTGAAGTCTTTGACAGTGTCACATTCAATAATATAGTAGTGCTTTAAAGGTGTATCACCAAGTTTACATGCTGAGTGTTCCTTTATGGGTACAGCGTTACTAACTAGCCAGATGTGTCTGTATCCTAACCTAATTCTGGCCACGACTACATCACACAGGCAAGTTGTTTGGACACTCTTCCTAGCCCCCTTGGTCCCTGTTCACCTACCTACTGTAGCAGTAAGTAGGTACCTGTTGTAAATCGAAACGTTGCCAATTTGTATTCAGGGAAAGTTGTTGGAGCTTCTAAACTTGAACTGACACAATCCGAGGAGTGGTGACCCGAGGATCACAGACACTATCTCTCCCTTCCTAACCTCCTGCTCCTTCCTCTGTCCTCCCAAAATTGAACCATGCTATCGCAAAGGTAATAATACAGGTAGAGACAACAACATATTTTCCTATTGTCTTATTATATATTAATAACAGAAACGCTGCCGCCATCCCGTAGGCTTTACATTGTCTCACTGTTCATTCCCTCCACAATTCTTCCTCTTACTTCTTCTTCTTCTTCCACCAATACTTTATTAACGGTGTATGTAAGTTTCACCATGTTTTGCACTCCAGCGGTAGAGCAAAGTATATTTTGTTAGCAATAAACCAAAAGCATATTTTATGGCCTAATCATCACTACATAGAACACCACCCATAAAGCATGATACTAGTAGACCACAAACTGCTATAAACACCCAAAGCATATTTTATTGCCTAATCATCACTACATAGAACACCACTCATAAAGCATGATACTATTAGACCACAAACTGCTATAAACCCCAATAATATACTATACTAGTGACTATAATTGTGTTACCCAATATTATACGAAATAATACTATAAAACATAATAATAAACACACTAATAGTGTATATTAGTTGAATGCACAATCTGATGAGAAGTCAAAAAAAAAAAAAAAAACATAACAATAACCTAGAAAGAGTGTAGAGTATTTTTGTGCAAACTATTATACTAGTAGATGGTCTAAGATAACTGTATGTGAAGGAAAAGGTGTGCTCTCCACTCAAACTTTCTTTTTATGAAATCTCCTACTCCCCAGCTGAGCGGTACGCCCAATGGGAAACAAAACGTGGCACATAACACGCCGCCCGCCAGCTCTGGCTCGGTGAATAGGAATCAGTAATCGGGCGGAGTATAAACAACACCGCCGCCAATGTGCTCCTCCCATCTCTGAGGAAATCTGGCGGGCAACTTAGTATTATATTAGCATGTAATAATAATAACAATAATAATAATAATAATACTACTACTACTACTAATAATAATAATAATATTAATAATAATAATATTAAAAATAATAACATGCAATTTCATTTTATAACACATACAAACAAAATAGTGTATAGCCTACTATACTTAACTATAATAGGTTAGGTTGCGTAGGAGGATCTAAAAAGTACAGTAGTATACACACACACACACACACACACACACACACACACTTCGCTACTATATGCCAGACGCTCCCCCGGCTTGACACAACCACTCTCCCTGCTTACCTACCAGCCCCCCCCTTCCCACTGACTTAGTAGAAGTATTTGAAATAGCAAAACGCCTGGACAAACTAAAATTAAAACGCTCTACCACCCCCATTGACTTACCAATGAAACGCTTCAAGGAGTTCTCCCCGGAGCTTGCTAAACCCCTATGCTCCATCATCAATGCTTCTCTCAGTCAAGCCAGATGCCCAGCTGACTGGAAGACCTCTTATGTATCACCAGTGCCCAAGTCAACCAACCCACAATCCTTAAATCAGCTACGACCTATTGCAATCACCCCAATACCCAGCCTAATCTGTGAAAGTTTTGTGTTCGACTGGCTGGGCTTTTGCTGATATTGCAGGAGTCGTAGTAGACCCTCAGCAATTTGGCAACATGAAAACTTCCTCCACCACTGACTGACTGACTGTCTTGTCAGCTTTCTCGATTACATATACCGCCATCTCGAGAAACGAAAAACGTCTGTAGCTGTCGCCTTCATTGATTTCACTAAAGCGTTCGACCTAGTCGACCACAATATAATCATCAACTAAGCTATTGACCTCGGGCTTCGGAGAAGTCTTATTATACCAGGGCTTACAGACTTCCTCAGTGACCGACGCCAAGCTGTACGCTTCCGAGGGGCTGGCTGTCTCCACCTTTCAGTCACTCACCTGTGGCGTCCCCCAAGGCACCAAGATGGGACCACTCTGCTTCCTTATGCTCATCAATGATGCCCTAAGAGAAACCCCTGCTCGCTGGAAATATGTCGACGACTCCACCATTGGGATCAGCGTCAACAATTCTGCTCCAAACTATACCGCCCTTCATGATTTATTGAACAGTCTCCAAAACTGGGCCACCAACAACCATGGTTATGCACATCAACCTCTCCTCCGACATTGTCCCACCTCCTTCCATTACTCTAGGTCCGAACACACTCCAGGTTTTAGATTCCACGAAGCTCCTCGGCGTCACCATAGACAACAAACTAAATTAGAAACCACACGTCAGTGAAGTTATCAAATCCTCCAGTTTCCGTCTCCACCTCCTACTCCGACTCAAGTCCCTCGGTGTTCCTGCACACGAGCTCCTCAGTGTTTACACAACATTCATACTTCCCAAGCTCACCTGGTCTTCCTCCCTAAATGCCACACAACGTAAACACCTAGAAAAAGTGCAAAAGAGGCCATGCAAGATTATTCTCTCCCCTTCCTACTCCACATATCAAGAAGCGCTCAACACACTGACCGACCCTTTAGACTCTCACTGACCATCACCACGACCTCATCTGCCAATTTGGTAAGAAGCTCTACACCGGCTCCTACTACCATCTGAGATCCCTAGTCCGAGAATTGCTCTTCGACACCACAACCGCATCCAGCCCATACGTGCACGAACTGATCGCTATAAGAACAGCCCAGTCCCAACCATTGTAAAAATTATCGATAACTTGTAATAAATCAGTGTACTCACTCCCAGTAAACACTACTCCTTGCACTGTCACTATGTTGAAATGAACTGTAGTTTGAGCTTTTCCCCAGCTAGTTATTATATGTCTTATTTGTGTCACTCATGTTACTTGTATATTATTTGTAATTCGTAACCCATTCCCCAAATATGTAACTGTATATTTTCAGCCTTCTGGCTGCCAAGCACTTTCAATAAACCGTTAATTATTATTATTATTATTATTTATATGTTGTCCGATACCAACTCACTCCCCTGAACCCTCCTCCCCACCGGACTATCAACAAGTTCTTGCCATAAGGTACTATCTCATTTGGCAAAGGAATGGAACCAGTGATGAATAGTGGTGAACAGTGCTTAACTCAGTGAAAAACAACTCGGCAGTTGAGTCTTACCCAAGCTAGCTAACCAGCTTCACACAGTGAGGTCCCAGGTACCCAGTTATACTTCCCCTGAGACTCCACGATAGAGAGGCCTGGGACCACACCTCACCCACTTGAATGAGTGAGTCATGTCGACCACGTGGTGTCCCCAAGATGCTACGACACCACGTAGTGAATGTTTGGCTACAGCATCATCATGTGAAGTTCCTCATAACACCATCTGTGAGGTAACTGCTACATCATCAGGCCCCTCATAACGCCATCTGTGAGGGAGTTACTACACCACGTGTCTGGTGTTCAACACCTCACCTTACATGATCTACGCGTGCAAACATTAATCTGTATGTTCACTGTGTGCTCCTTCACCTATCTCTAATGAGGGCTTTTGTTAAACCACCAATGTATGTACTAAGTCATTTGTGTCCAATGTATACTTTCGAAAAGCCCTTGTTTGGGGAAGGTAGGAGAGAGTAGTCGTCATTATTGTCCAAGCCACATTATTTATTTCTATATATAAGTAATGTAGGCTGGTTTTTAAATACCTCAATCCCCTAACGGTGCCGTTTGTATATTAAGAAATACCGAAGCCATACAGTACAACACCAGCGAATATGAAGTATCACTGTAACCGGCAACTGTTACTCACTCATACCTACATACATATATAGAGTCTTTACAGAATGATAGCAGACACGAGGAAGACGAACAACAAGAGGAGAGAGTTAGAAGAAAATCAACTTCAAGCTAAGAAGAAGAATACCAAGACATTTCCTCCAAACAACAAAACAACACACACAATCAAGCCGACCAAACACTGAGAAACCATGGCGGAACCCAACATGCACCGGACGCTTGACCTGACTCTATCCTGCCGCATCCAGGCGAGTTGCTGCTTAAAGTCCCTCACGCAAGCGCTGTTTAGCCACTGCACCTATTCTCTCCTCCTAAAATTCACTTCAATCCCCCCTGCCACTAGCATGTTATGTATGTATGTATGTATGTATGCATGAATGATAACTGCAACTTTGCGTATTAAAACTCATTACTCTTACCGAAGTAATATAGTGCGTGGTTATGTTATGTCATGTTAGGATAGATTATAAACTACATTGGGTTACATTTCGTGAGGTTCGGTGACGCTACAGGAAGTTAGGTGAGGTACCTGGAGGTTAGGTGAATGTTGACTGACTGACTGACTGACTGACAATTACTAGGAAGTGGTTCCAACACGTTCACGCACAACCTATACTCATACCACAAGTCCAGAATTAGAGAGGATCATGTTATTGGATATATTTTCAACGATTTACTCAGTGTCTAACCAACTCTTTAGCGATTTAAATGTGGACCTAAAATTAGGTCCGTATATTTGTTTGTCGTGGTGGTGGTGGTGGTGTGCGCCCGTCCATCAGGTTGATTAACCACCAAAACCATAAAGGGTGCGGCCCTGCCGTTTCAGGGCATACACCACATCCATGGCGGTGACGGTCTTCCTTTTTGCGTGCTCGGTGTAGGTGACGGCGTCACGGATGACGTTCTCCAGAAACACCTTGAGGACGCCGCGGGTCTCCTCGTAGATGAGGCCGGATATACGTTTAACACCTCCACGCCGAGCTAGACGACGAATGGCGGGCTTGGTGATACCCTGGATGTTGTCACGAAGCACCTTACGATGACGCTTGGCGCCACCCTTTCCAAGTCCCTTGCCGCCTTTGCCTCGTCCAGTCATGTTGTTGTGGTTGCTACTACAGGTGGTCCTGGTGTGGCTTCGCCGAATCGAACGAATCGAAAAATGCTAGTGACAGGGGGGAAGGAGGTTCAGGAGAAGAATAAAGGGAGGATTGAAGTGAATTTTAGGAGGAGAGAACAGATGCAGTGGCTAAACACCGCTTGCGTGAGGGATTATAAGATGGGGGCAGCAGCAACAACCCGGCTGGACGCGGCAGGGAGGCGACAAGACAAGGCCAGGCTAGCGTCAGGTCAAGCGTCAGGTCAAGCGTCAGGTCAGGCGTCAGGTGCGTGTTGGGTTGGGCAATGGATGTTCAGTGCTTGGTCGGCTTGATGTGTTTTGGTTTCTTGTGTGGAGGGGATGTCTTGGTCTTCTTAGCTTGATGTCGATTTTCTTCTCACTCTCCTCCTCTTCTTGCTCTCTTGAATTGTCCATTCGTTTGTGTTTGGGTCTTCTTGTTCGTCTTCCTCCTCGTATTTTAAGTCCTCATAGGTGTGGAAGAATTCAGAGAGGGAGAGGTTGACCACGTGGGCTTCAGCACCACTGGCCGCGTGGGCTTCAGCACCACGGGCCACGTGGTGTTCTTGGTTCTGTGTGGTGGGCTGCTTCTGATGAGTTTTCTTTTCTTGGTTTTTCTTTACTGCTGGTTTTTTCTTTTCTTGGGAGCGTACAGCAAGGAGGGCCTCTTTGTAGCTCAGTTTTTTCTCAAGGCGAGCCTTGGCTACCCTGCATTCCTCCTTCCATCTGGGGCAGGTCCGGTCGGCGGAGGAGTGTGGGCCACCACAGGCAACGCATTCGCCCACGGTTTGGTGGGAGTAGGTGGCGTGCTGTGGACGCAGCGGTAGTATCGTTCATCCAAGGCCGTCCCTCCCTCTTGGAGGTGGGGCGTAGCTTGCGGATGACGCATGCGGCACTCGTGGCCAATGAGGTGGCCACTGAGGTGGAGAATGTCTGTATATAAGCCCGCCCGCCTGCCAGGCCGCCACTCATCACATCGCTCCTGAACGAAGAAGACCTCTCAACAAGACCTCCTGCTGGACCCGGAACTCTGAAGACCGCCCTCTCCCTTGTACCATTGTTGGCCATCTTCCCGGACCGGACCACCCACGACTGTCATCGCCCACAACAACTCACGAGCGTTCTTGGTTTATCGAGCATTAGCTTGCCCTCCCCACTGGTGGTGTGAGTGACCCACACTCCAGCTGGAGAGCAGTTATAGCGCGATATTCCCGGCGTGGTTTGAGCCCTTTTCCTTCTACTACTATTTTTCCTTTTTCGCTCTGGCCTAGGGACCTGCACCCTCAAAAGTGTATTCGTCCTGCGGTCCCCCCTGTAACTGTTCACCTCCCTCCCAGGAGATTGTGAACACGAAAGGGGGTCGGAGCAAAACCCTCCCCAGCCGAGTCTTTCCAGGAAAACCGTGATCGTGCGGGTCCACCTGGAAAGAGGGTAGCAATCCTTATCCTTCCCAAATAGGCACACTTAGCTCACGTCTATAAGTGAGCAGTCACATACACTAGGAAGTAGGCTTCCCCAATCGGGGCTCCGTGAGAGAAGCTCAGGAACCACTCTACGACCACCAGCTAGTGGGGAGTGCTGTAATTCCTTTGCTATTTACTCAACCGGAATAGGTAGGATAAAAAAAAAAATAAAAAAAAAATAAAAAAACCCGGTTATGGAGCGCGTACGCCCTCCTAACCGCGATCCCCGCCTGAACCGCCAACCTGACGACCCGAACCACGACAGGCTTCGCACAGAGAAAGCAGACCAGTTACGCGCCTTCAATGAAGCCCTGAAAACTAGGAACTCTGCCACCACCTCCAACAACTCCACCACCACCACCACCTCCACCACCACCACCACTGCTACCGCTACTGAGGACAACTGGACGAAGGTAGAAAATAAGAAACGCCGACGTGCCTTTTCGGGAAACGATTGCCGTCAAGCAGCCCCCAAGGCACCCATCACCACCACCAGCTCACCTCCAACGACACTGCCAAAATTCCGGATCACGAAAACGGACGCAAAAACAACATATGCCGCCGTCACAGAGATGGAAAAGCAAAACCCACTGGCCAAGTTCTCAGTGCGGCCCAACCTAAAGGGGGAGATGATCGTTCACCCCAAAGACAAGAACCCCGCCACCACCCTCGACACTTACCTACAAAACACCACCACCATTACTTCAACCAAGCTAGACCCCGCCCAGAAACTGATGAAGTCGGTAGTCCTCCGGTACCCAAAGGAACTACCTCTCGAACCCCTGGAGAACCACCCGAAGATCCTAAAAGCCGAGAGATGCTCTCCCCTGTCCGACAAGACGGCCACCACGAAACAAGTCCTCATAACGCACTACGGCTCACCCCCCAGCACCATAGACCTCAAAACCTGGGGGATCTACGAAGTGAGGCCCCTCGTCCCAGAGCCCCTGCGATGCTTCAGATGCCAGAAATACGGGCACCATCAGACAAGGTGCACGTACAGGGAAATCTGCGCAGTCTGCGCACAGAAGCACGGCACACAGTCCTGCCTCACCAAGCTGAAAAATGGGGAAAATATTGCCCCCAAGTGTGCCAACTGCGGGGGCAAACACCACGCCTGGAATCCTGGATGCTCCGAGAGAACAAAGAGGGTCCAGGCAAACCGACCAGCAGCAAGACCGGCCCCCACCGCCTACACACCAGCCCCACCAAGTACCTTCGTGTGGGGAACCCAAAGGCCCAAACAATTAAGACAACCTCCTCAGCCAGTCAACACCCAGAGTGCAGCCCAGTTTCCGGGCCTCACTACAGCCACACCTCAGCCACCCAAGCAGCAGACAACGACAACCACGAGAAAGACAAAAGAAGCACACACCAAGGCACCAGGAGGAATGATACACATATCAGACCTAGCCAAGGTACTAACATCCTTCGCGGAGGGCCTAGCCGGACTACTGGGCCACAAGATCCAACCCACACAGCTCCAAATACTCATGGGGAGCGTCCTCGGGCAAGTCGCCACAGCTCCAGCCACCTCAGTGGAGGAAGCCACGCCGGTCCGCACACGAGTAACAGCCGAGGTACACTCTACACCGAAGAAGGCCACCAGAGAACCCAAGACACCGACAGCCCCCAGGATACCGACAGCTCCCAGAAAGAAACTGGACGTTTCAACTCCCCTGAACCGAACCACGGCCCAGAAGGCAAAAACCACAGAACACGAAGACATGGACCTGATTCAGTTGGAATCGAACTTGGACATCTCCATCGAGGACCACCAAAAGTCCCCGATGAAACAGTGGTGGAAAACGTCAGCACCCTGAACATCCTAACATGGAATGCTCAGGGCATCAAAAACAAGAAACACCTCCTACAAGAAGCAGCAGCCAAGGACAAGCTTGACATCATACTCCTACAAGAAACACTTCTACAAGAACACCACTGTTTCAAATTCAGCGGTTACAAGACATACAGGAGGCATTTCACGCAGGCGCCAACAAGAGGATGTATGATCTTGGTCAAGTCAAGCATACCCTCCGCCGATGTCACGCAGCAATTTCCATGTGGGGAAAACATCGAGACACAGGCCGTCAAAGTAACCCTCCAAGAACGGGAATTAACTGTTCACAACATCTACAAGAACCCAAGGGGCTCACTGGATGTTACTCAATTATTTGCTTCGGCCGCCGACCACGCCACACTCATAGGAGGGGATTTCAACGCACATCATCCCTTCCTAAGCTCGGCAAGCCCCACAAATGAAGACGGCCTACACCTATACACCACCTTTCAAGATACACCTGAGATCTGCCTCCTGAACACCGGAGAGCCCACCCACACTAGGGGAGGAAGGCTAGATCTAACCTTCGTCTCCAGTGCACTACAGCCTTCGGCCTCCTGGCAGATACACCCCACGCTGACCAGTGACCACTTCGCCACCCTAACAACGCTGAAGGTGAACAAACTCCCCACTCCACCCCCCCTGAGATGGAGATACAACACTCAAAAGGCAGACTGGGGACTCTTCAAGAAACACCTGGCTAAGTGGCGCGAAAAATCACAGCCGGCCGGCGCAGCACCCGCGGATGAGACAACCCTCCACCACCAATTGGTCGAGGCGTTTCACCTAGCGGCAGAAGAGGCTATCCCAAAAACAAAACCCACATCAAGACAGTACAATGATTACTGGTACTACTGTCCCAGGGTGAAAGAACTCAACCACAGAGTGAACATGGCCCGAAGAAACTACAGGAGAAATCCCACGGCAACAAACAGACATCTCCTGCAAGTCATAGTCAAGGATACCAGGGAAGAGAAGGAAGAAATTAAAAACGTAAGCTGGCTCAAGTGGTGCTCCGAACTGAACGAGCACACCACCCTTGGCAAGATGTGGGCCCAGATCCGAAGGGCATCTGGGAAGGCAACACCACCACCACCAACTCATCCCAACCCAGAAGAAGAAGCCGAGAGACTTGCAAAACTGTTCTCTGACCGAGCAGCAACGAAGAACCTCCCGAGACAGGCGGAGGAGACACAACGGCGTCTGCGACAGGTCAGACTCCAGACGATCCAAGAGGCCCGCAACAGTGAAGATGACACTGACAGACCATTCAACCAGCAAGAACTCCAGAAGTCGCTAAAACGAAGCAAGGATACAGCTCCAGGGGCCGACAGGATAACCTACTCCATGCTCTCTCATGCCGGTACAGCCGGACACGAGGCTCTGCTGCAAGCCATCAATGCTTCGTGGACAGCACAAAGACTCCCACCGGAATGGAAGAATGCAGATATACAGCCCATTCCGAAGCCCAGAGAACCAGACAAGCCGAGGCCCATCTCCCTTCTCAGCTGCATAGCGAAGACCGGAGAAAGAATGGCTCTCAACCGACTCAAGTGGAAAGTAGGCAGCCCACACCCTCACATCTTTGCTTACACCGAGAACACCGGCACAGGCAACAACATCGCCGAGATACTCAGCACAGTGGACAACAAACCAGCTCTGGTGGTCTTCCTCGACCTGGAGAAAGCCTTCGAACTAGCAAATCCTTTGGCCATTACAACTACGCTCGCTAAAAAAGGCGTCAAAGGAAGGTTGCTGGGGTGGATCCAGAACTACCCCACACAGAGAGAAGCACGAGTACGCTTTCAGGGAGCAACCTCAAGCTACAGGGTCCATGAAAACGGAACCCCACAAGGAGGCATCCTCAGTCCAATGCTGTTCAACGTCCTGATGGAAAATCTAGTCAAACTTCCCTTCAGACAAACAGCCAAGCTCCTATGCTATGCAGACGACTTACAGCTTATAGTAAGAGGATCGAACAGACTAGCCAACACGCAACACGCACTCCAACTTATAGAAGAGGAGTGCAACAGACTTGGACTCAAGATAAATCCAGCCAAGTCGAAAGCGATGGCCATCTGCACAAACACACCAGACAAGTTGCTCTCCATACAAAACACGCCGGTAGTCTGGACCAACGCCCACCAGTGTCTTGGAATCTGGTTTGACCAGAAACTCACCTTCAAGCCGCAACTCGAGTATCTCAGGCACAGGACGAAGAGCAGACACAATATAATGAGATCGCTCACCAGCAAATCCGCAGGAGCAAACCTTCATGTGCTCAAAGCCTACTACACAGCCGCCATCAGATCGCTGGTAGATTACAGTGCTCCAGCACTCATTGGACTGAGAGAAGACCAAACAGCTAAGCTAGAAGTCATTCAAAACAATGCTCTCAGGACCATGCTCGGAGCACCCATGTGGACCAGAATTTGCAATCTGCAAATGGAAACCGAGCTACCACCCCTGGCAGTACGGGTCAAGCAGGTGACAGCCGGTCTCCTCGCCAAAATCTGTAGAGCAGACAAGCCCACAGTTGCCAAGATTCGAATCAGTGCCTCCCTCCACCTCGACCACAGAGTGCGAGGGGCCACCTGGTCGCACGAGGCAAGCGAGGTCATCCGACACCTGCAAGCAGAAACACTCGTCAAGAACAACCAAGACACACGAGACAATGGTTACACTGTTCCTCCACCATGGAGCCCTCCACCAGCCACACTCAAATTCACCGACGTCGGCGATAGTAAAGCCAACCTCCAGAAGGAGGACCTCCAAAAAATATCTCTCCAAGCCATAGCCACCGAGACACCGGCTGATGCAGCATCATACTTCACAGACGGCTCGGTGGACCCAAAACATCACAGATCCGGAGCGGCCCTCTACACCCAAGGTCAGACCCTCAAATGGAGACTTTCCAACGACTGCTCCACCCTACAAACAGAACTGGTAGCAATCTCAAAGGCCCTACAACACGCTGCAACACAACACAACAAGTCCGTCATAATTCACACGGACTCGAAATCGGCCATGCAGGCGCTGCAACACAGTCAACCAAGAGACAACGTCCACATCATCACCTCGATCCTCGCACAGCTACAGGAATTCCAAAGCCAACACCGACCAGTCGTCTTACACTGGATTCCCAGTCATGTAGGGATCGGAGGAAACGACGTGGCAGACGAAGCAGCCAAGGCAGCTACACGTTCCAGTAGCGTACACATCCAAGTTCCAGCAAGTGTGCAACAGATCAAGAATCACCTCAGAAAGACCACCAAGCTCCACATCAAAAAGAGCTTCCTTCACGCACTCAACGCTGGTTCCCAATCAGCCAAATGGTACCTGGCGGCCACAAAAGGGGAACCACCTTTCGCAGACAAGAAAACTCCAAGACAAACCCAAGTCAGCCTTCACCGACTACGACTAGGGTACAAGTGCTCCTGGCAGATGATCGGAAACGACGTCATGGAATGCACCTACTGTCAGGAGCCAGCAGCCAACCCACTTGAACACTATCTCCTCGATTGCGAGGTCACACAAAGCCTCCGAGACAGAACTCAAATCTCCCAAGAAACACACACAACACCAGCGGCCACTCTAACCCGAAAGGCCCACACAGACCACATTCACCACCTACTCCGGGTCATCACACGATACCCACCACCCAGATAGCTTAGAAAGCATCCTCTCCCAGCAAGTGCGGACCCCGGTTCGGGGGGCGCGCCACTCCGAGGCTGACCACGTCCAAGAGTGGGGGCCGGTGGTAAGCGTCCACTGATCGGGGGTCCGCTCACACTTGCAACCTGCAGTATCCCTCCAATCTGCAGGTGGGACCACCTCCAATCCCAATCCGGTCTGGCTGCTCCTGGAGCTCCAGCCGGAACCACCAAACGGGCCGCCTATAGGCAAAGGCCCGTGTCGGACTACGGTCCGACAATCTATACAACAACAAACAACCGGGCCGCCCGTATTGACTATTTCGTCGTCGAGATGGCCCGTACTAAACAGACTGCCCGCAAGTCCACTGGAGG